>NC_081556.1:7589506-7812006 GCF_963082655.1 Stomoxys calcitrans
GTTCTGTTTTGACTCCCCCCCGACACGGGATAACTATGAGCACCACACAGGCTACAACTTTGAGTTTCGACTTGTGTGGCGTCCAACGATATCGTAGGAAGCTTAGTTGAAAGCTATCGGGCGCGTCCACAGGTTGCGGTTAGTGGAAACCTCCGTCGTTATGCGGAGTAACTGCAAATGCGTCCTCGGGCAGTCAGCGATTCTCGGGGGAGAGTCTCAGTGAGGAGTCAGGTGGCACTGGCTCTTAATTAAATATTGAGTGCCAATGATACTCGAGATGACAAGGCGAGTTATTGGCGCTTTCAAATAACCAATGGTCAACATCAGCGTCTGTTCCCAGGATAGGGGCTGCTGGAGGCGAGCGTCGGATCTTGAAGCAAGCTGCTCGCAACAATGAGGGATACATGTGCGATCCGCCAAAACCCATATGGTTGTGACGTTGGGCCAGTAACTCGCCCCCTGAAAACCATGAGAATCAAAGGAGTAGTAAAAACGGACCGCCCTTAAGTTGGCGGGCAGTTGATACTGCCCGGCCGAAAGAGGGATACATGTGCGATCCGCCAAAACCCATATGCTTGGGGCGTTGGGCCAGTAACCCGCCCCCGGAAAACCATGACAATCAAAGGAATAGAAAAAACGGACCCCCTTTAAGATGACGACTTGATACTGCCCGGCCCAAAGAGGAATCCGCCAAAACCCATGTGCTTGGGGCGTTGGGCCAGTAACCCACCCCCGGAAAACTACGAGAAACAGAAGAGTAGTAAAAACGGACCCCTCTTACATTGACGACTTGATACTGCCCGGCCGAACTTCGCACGTTTTTACTGGTTTTTGATCAGATTTTGATGCATTTTTGTACAGTGTATTATATTAAGGTCCCCATAGTTCCGCAACGAGTACGGTACGAATAGGACCATTCTCAGATATGGTTCCCTATCCCAATGTAAGGTCTTTGCACAGTGCGTTGTGTTTGGTATCTCGATAGACGTGCCGGAATTGATACGTCGTATTTTTTTTCCAGTGTATCTTATCTTGTGCCCCCTTTCAAGGATTTCCAAATACCATAAAGAGAGTAGCAAAAAATTTACACAAACCCCAAAGACAGATTTGAAAGTGTAGGGAGAAACAAAATGGTTTTTTGATTTCATTGCAATAAATCGATTTTATTTTCCTCATTTCTCTGCCACCAAACACAACTCACCACGAAAGCAAAATATATCACCCAAAACGCATAAAATCAAAGAGAAATTATTGACCCCATATAAATGGGAATTTTTAAATTAAAAACACCGTTTATGTCTCTTTTGTTTTCCCAAGCATTGTAATCTTTGGGTGATGTTTTTTTTATGGTTTACTTTTGGACCCCCCCCCCAAGACTTCGGCAAAGCATTCAACTGCTAAATTTTTGGCTATAAATTTTAAAATTGAAACATAATTGCTCTTAGTATGCTGAGATTTTTGTGGTTGGTGGGCGGTATTTTATGATGATCAAAACGAAGCAGTCAATAAAAGTTTTTGTAATAGTCTGCGTGTTATTGAGGAGGAATATTGTCAACATGAATGATTTGTTAAAAAAAATATGAAGATAAGGTTTTAGGGAAAAAAACAATCCACATCCAAAAGATAAAGTGTTTTCAACAGCTTGACATGTACTAATTCATTTCCGGCCATTCTTGATCGTCTTAAGACTTTTTGTGGAAAATTTAAAGAAAATCTCAAAACTAAAATTTTGAAAAAATTTTGGACAAAAAGTCTGTAAAAATAAAGTGTTGACCAAAATGTCGACCAAACGCACAGACAGACGGACGAAAAGACAAATGGACACAGCTAAATCGAATCAGAAAGCGAGCCTGAGTCTATTGGTAAACCTATTAATGGGTCCATCTCTCTTTTTTTTGGGGTTACAATAAAACCCTGTACCACAGTAGTGACGTAAAATTGCAAATTTTGCTCATCAACATTCCACTAAGGACAGGGGCAAACTTCTCACATATCAATGAGTGCAATCAGATTCAAGTTAAAGCTCAATGATAAGGGGCTGGTGTAGGGTATACAAATCAATTTGTGTTTACTTGCTTGTATATTAGTTCCGAGCAAACTCAAAAACGGCTTAACCGATTGGAGTAGAGCACGAATTTGATTTCCAAAACACCTCCCCAAAAATAAAAACACCCAAAATTAAAAGTGGACCGAACGGGATAACATAGGTAAGAAATAAAAGGTATTGGAGAGTGGAATACGAATATGGGGTCGAAGTACCCAGGGAGCCTCCTCAACCCCAAACCGGACATATCAACCGACCATAACAATATGGCACTCAAATGAAAGATATTTGGGAGTAGATAACAAAACTTATATTCACTTTCGGAATTAAGTGTCTGGGGGCTGCCCCATCCCACGCAAGAAAAACTCCCCAAACAGACTTATTGACTGATCATGACAATATGGGACTCAAAAGGATTATCGGAGTAGAGTACGAATCTGATAGTAAATTGTGGTTCCAAGTATCTGCGGGAGCGCCCAAGCTTAGCTTCGAAACCGCCCATAACAGTCATATTGATTGAGCATAACAGTAGGTAGCCAAATTAAAGACTTTCTAGAGAAGAAAAATGTTGGCAAAATGATGATGGGTATGCACGACGGACATAACTGAAAACAGCTTCAGCGCCATCTGTTGGAGAATAATAATCATTTGAATACCAACATCAACCTGAAAGAAGAAAAAAAGAGGGAGTAAGAGATACTGTGAGAGAGATAAAGAGCAGGTAGTTCAAAGTTGATCATATGCTTTTCACCACTGGTTTGGAAAGTGGTCTGTCCATCGAAAAAAAAAAAATAAAAGAACTTAAATTTGACTGTTTTCGGGTTTATTTTTTTAAAATCTCCTACCCTGGGACAAACTTTCACAATAGATAGATAAAAACAAGTAAAAGCGTGCCGGGCGGAATCTTAGGTACCCACCACCATGGATTCCTCTAAAAATTTACCCTTATTAAATGAGTTTGTCTTTTGATTCTTTTGGTCTCAAGAACTCATATCGAATTATCGGTACTTAGCGGGGTCTATATCACAATATTGACCGATTCGGATAAAACTAGGCAACGATGTTGTAAGTCACAAAATAGGGGTTTGGGCCAAATTTCAGCCAGCCAAATCTGGAGAAAATTTAGGCTTCTAAGGGCTGAAAAACTCAAATCTGGGGAACGGTTTATATGGGGGCTATATTTGTTTATAGACCGATTCGGATCATACTTGGCAGGGATATTGGAAGTCATAACTCAAGTCTTCGTTCCGAATTTCAGCCAAATCGGATGAAAATTGAAGCTTATAGGGGCTCAAGAAGTCAAACCCGGGGATCGGTTTATATTGGGGCTATACCTGTTAATAGGCCGATTCGGATTATACTTGGCACGGATTTTGAAAGCCATAACTCAAGTCTTTGTTTCAAATTTCAACGCTATCGGATTAGAATTGAAGCTTCTAGGGGTTCAAGAAGTCAAATAGGGAAATCGGATTATATGGAGGATATATTCAAATCTAAACCGATATTGTCCATTTGCAATCCCCAACGACTTACACCAATAATAAGTATGTGTGCCAAAATTTCAAGCGGGTAGCTTTACGCGTTCGACCGCTATCGGGATTTCAACAGAAGGACGGACATGACATTATCGAATCAGAATGTCGAGTCGATCCAGAATATATACACTTTATGGGGTCTCAGATCAATATTTCGAGGTGTTACAAACGGAATGACTAGATTAGTATACCCCCATTCTATGGTGGTGGGTATAATAATGTGGGCATAATGATGATGGGAATCAACAGCAATCATAACTGCAAACAGCTTCAGCGCCATCTGTTGGGTGATATTATTCATTTGAATAGCAACGTCCACCCGAACAAAAAAAAACGAGTAAAAACGTGTTAAGTTCTTAGGATACACAACACCATGGATAAAATAACCATCCTCTATTTCAACAACTCCACTACCATATCCATGGGAATTTGCAAATGGCGGCCTGTCTGGATCATATTTGATTTGATCCGAAGAACTCTTATTCAAGTCACAGTTTTAGCGAAAGCGGGTAAAAAATTCGCTTTTTATGGTATAAGGACCCTAAATTGGAAGATCGGTCTATATGGCAGCTATATCTAAATAAAGTCATATCTAGGCCATATGTTGGTCGGATGACGGGAGGCTTCATATAAAACACTGTGTCATATTTCAGCTAAATCCGATAACAATTGCGGCTTTTATGGGCTTCAGACCCCTTATCGGCAGACCGTTCTATATGACACCTATATCTAAATATCTTCCGATCTGGACCACTTTTGGTTCGGATATCGGGGGGCCCAATTAAACTCACTATTTTGAGTTTCAGCAAAATCGGGTAATAAATGCGCCTGCTATAAGCTTGAGACCATTAATCGGCATTTCGGTCTATATTTCAGCTATATGTAAATATGGTCGACACCATGTCGAGGCAACTAGCGCAACCGAGTGTTTCAAATTTCAGCCAAATCGGAGAATAAATGCGCTTTTTATGGTATTTTAACCCCCAAGCTGAAGATCGGATGTGGAGGCCACTGTAGCGTAGCATGTCCGCCTATGACGCTAAACGCCTAGGTTCGAATCCTGGCGGAACCATCAGAAAAAATTTTCAACGGTGATTTTCCCCTCCTAATGCTGGCAACATTTGTATGATTCTAGCCTTGTAAAAATTTCTTCCCAAAGAGGTGTCGCACTGTAGGCTATAAAACGGAGGCCCGGAGCTTAAACTTGAATCGGACTGCACTCATTGATATGGGAGAATTTTGCCCCTGTTTCTTAGTGGAATGTTCATGAGCAAAATTTGCATTTGAATTGTTGAAGATCGGTGCCATATGGACCATATTCTAATATGCCCACTTGGAACGGATTTGGTTTTGGGGAAGCCCCATTGGTAATTACACCCTATTTTTAATATTCGATAGTCATATATGCACTCTACTCTCGAATACCTTTCATTGGAGTCCCATGTTGTCCCGATCGGTACAATATTGATTTTGGGTGGTACTTTTGGGGCGATTTTGGGAATGGGGCGGCTCCCTAAATGCTTGGATCCAAATTTTAGCATTATACTCATATTATACTCATGAATACCTTTCATATGAGTCCCATATTGTACAGATCGGTTCTTTTTGATTTTGGGCGGTACTTTTGGGGCGATTTTGGGCTTGGGACGGCTCCCTACATACTTCTATGCAATTTTAAACAACATATTTAAACTCTACTCCCTAAAATTTTCATTGGAGTCCTATATTGTCCCGATAGGTCCACTTTGATTTTGGGCGGTACTCTTGGGGCGATGCCCTAATTACTTGTATCCAATTTTTGCCACCATATTCGTATTCTACTCCCTGAAACCATTAATTTGAGTTCCATATTATGCCGATCGGTCCACTTTGATTTTGTGCGGTACTTTTGGGGTGATTTTCGGCTTGGGGCGGCTCCCCATATACTTGGATACAATTTTTATATCATATTCATAGTTCACTCCCGATTACCTTTCATTGGAATCCTTTATTATCCCGATCGGTTCACTTTTTAATTTGGGCGGTACTTTTGGGACGGTTTTGGGTCTGGGGAGGCCTCATAGGTACTTGAATCCAATTTTTAATATCACTTCCAAATACCTTTCATTACTGTCCCAAAGTGTCCCAATCAGTAAATATGTCCGGTTGTGGAGTTTTTGAGTGTTGGGCGGCCCCTCTGACATCCAGAAATATTTTTTTTTTATCAGATTTGTACTCTCCTTTTAACCAACTTTCACTTTATACTCATATTACCCAAAGCGGTAAAAGTGTTTGGTTGGGTGGTGTTTTTGGGGGTGGGGGACCCCCCGACACTTAGGGTGACCTTTTTTTGCCAAGTTCGTACTCTACTCTTAAGTACCTATCATTTGATACCCATATTGTCCCAATCGGTAAACATGCCCGTTCGAGTAGATTTTAGGATAGGGCGGCCCCCAGGTTATTTGTCCCCAAAATTGTATACCAATTTCGTGTCTTTGGTGTACCAAAAAGTGGCATACAAAATTTCGCTTAAATCGTTGCTCCCATCTCTGGGATTTGGCATTTTTGAATATGGTGATAAGGGGGAGGGTCCGCCCCCTCTTCAGATATGAAAAACATATAGTACTCTCTTTTCACAGTGGTCTCAAATCATATAATGAAAATTTATGAATTTCATCTGTGAAAATTTTATGAAAATCGGTTCAGCCGTTTTAGAGTCCATGCTGAACAGACAAACAAAGCGAACAATTTAATTTTTTTTAAAGGGTGATTTTTTAGTTATTATCTTTTTGACAACACTGGTTTAAACAGCTCACGCACGTTCCGTATTTTGTTTCACCGTCAAGCATCTTCAGTTTGGTCTATACTTTAACCATGAATCGTCTTACAAACGAACAACGGTTGCAAATTATTTAATTTTTATACTTAGTGCATTTGGTTGTAACACCCAGAAGGAAGAGAGATACCCCCTTGGTAAGTAAACCGATCGACTTACTTTCTGATTCGATTTAGCTATGTCCGTCTGTCTGTCTGTCCGTCTGTCCATGTTAATTTATCTACAAACTACTGGTCGCAATTTTTATCTACCAATAGAGTAGGTGTAGGGTATTATAAAGTCGTCACCTCCCGACTTTTGCCTTTTCTTACTGCGAACTGAGGAAAATATCGCAGCTGTATCGGCTAGTGTTAATGATGACCATTAATTATCGATTCGTCGCCGTTCGCAGCAATTGGCCCTCTGCTACTCAACAAGTGGAAAATTTTTGCGGAAGGATTTAGATGCGAAGCCTTTTAAAATACATCTGGTGGAAGAATTGAAACCGAGCGACCAACTGCAACGCAGAATTTTTCGTCAATGGTCTTTTGGAAAATTGGCCGAAAATCCACTTTTTTATTGAAAATATGTGTTCAGCGAGGAAGCTCATATTTGGCCCAATGGGTACGTAAATAAGCAGAATTGTCGATATTGGATTGAAGATCAGCCGGAAGTATTGCAAGAGCTACCAATGCATCCAAAAAACGTCATAGTTTGGTGCGGTTTATGGGCTGGTGGCATCATTGGACCGTACTTCTTCAAACATGATGCGAATCGTAACGCAACTGTGAATGGTGAGCGCCACCGTGGGATGATATCCAACTATTTTTTTTACCAAAATGCAAGAGCTTGACTTGCATGACATGTGGTTTCAACAAGACGATGCCACATGCCACACAACACGCGTAATTATGGACTTATTGAGAGTCGAGTTTGGTGAACATTTTTGGGGACGGTTCAATTGCCCGCATAGATCGTGCGATTTAACGCCTGCAGACTATTTTTTGTGGTGCTATGCTTAACCTCATGGGGCTGTTTTGTGGGGCTATGCCTAACCTCATGTCAATTGGCGCATTAGAGGACATTATTGAAGCATATATTCGTGAGATACCGGTCGAAATGTTGGAAAGAGTATACCAAAATTGTACTACTAGGATGGACCATTTGAAGTACAGTCACATTCAACATTTGCATGAAGTGATCTTCAAACATTGAATTATATGGTCCGTACTATCAATTCAACTAAAGATTAGATGCATTTTTTCTGAATTTTATGGGATTTTTGGACAAACTTTCCTATAGCTCTTAAAAAATCACCCTTTATAATAGATTGTTTCATAGTTTTTTGTTTGGTAGCTACTTTCGCTGCTTCTGTCTTTCTAACTTGCATAGTTTTATTATGGATTCATTACAATGTTACACTCACTTAGCCACATTGACTACCTCACACTGGCAAAGCCATAAAAACATATCTGCCAATAAATTGCCAATTAACAAAGACGTTAAGCACCACCTGGAGTGGTTCAGTAGCTTAGTTATGTTTTTCCAGAGTTCTCGCTGTCCAATTCCAATGGAGAATGATCACTTGGATGTCAAAAATGTTTAAATTAACCACAGACAGGGAAGAACAAGCAACGCAGTCCTCATCATGCTCAATTAAAAGCAAAAATGGAAAAAACGATAACAAGAATGAAATCAGCGGCCACAAGAAGAGAAGGAAGACGAGGGAGAAAAGAAGACAATAAATCAATTTAGTTGTCATCGCAAGACAGAAATGCAATGGACAAAAAAAAAGTGAAAAAACAAACCATCGAATGCAACAGGAATTCCATTTGAAATGTCTCTCTGTCTGACATGGCATGCAACAGCCAACCAGCCAGCCAGCTAGCCAGTCGGTCAAACACAACTGGTCTAAATATTCGAAGCAAAGGCAAAAAAGTTGTTGGCAGGATGTAAGGCAAAAAGGAAAAACATAGCATAACACTATTGACCAACTTCAAAAAATCATTTCAACAACAACGTCCAAATGAACCCAAAAAAAAAAAATGGTCAAACGTCTCTTAAAAACGCAAGGACGCAGAATCTGAAAAAAATAAACCCTCAGAATGCCCTGAAGAGGATGACAAAAGTTACAAGTGCTTCAAAAAAATTTACTACCAACATTGTGAAGGTTTTTGCTTTAGGGTTGACTCTCCAAACATACAATAAGGCCAATTTTATGCCAAACAAAAACTCAAAGCGAGGCAAACAAAATGTAAAGGAATTGCCAAAAGTCAAGACTGATAAAAAAAAAAACTCCAGCAATGCGCTGTTATCAATTTTTTTGTTTTTTTTTCTTTTTTTTTTATTGCGACCACCATTCAAAATGTTTTAATTAAACTGACTAAAACATGATCAGAATGTCAGCTGTGGTGACAGGCAGGCAGGCAGGCAGGTTGTCATCTCCATATGGGATAAACTGAGTTGGGTTGGAGGAAATCCTTATAGGCATTTGCTAGGGGCACCTAAAGTGAAAGTTGCGGGAAGCTAAATTTACAAAAAACAAACATTTTAGAATTTGATTAAAAAAAAAAACAAATGTTTCGGAAATCGAAAATGCTACAACAGGTGCTGCACTAGAGTAGGTCAAGACATCAAATACACCCGAAAAGAAATTACTGATCATTTGGTCATTTTGTTGATGCCCACATTAAATGGATGATAATTTGTAGGAAGAGATTAAAGAGCAGTTCATCCGGGGAAGACAATACGTACTTGGAAATAGAGGAGATAATTGGAAAATCTTGAATCTTGGCTAGAAAATCAAAAATATTTATACTTCTGTGATGGGAAAAATGCAATCTGTACTTTGTACGCAAAATAACGTGGACAGACAGACAGATAAACTGTCAGTCCGATGGACCGACAGATCGATTCAGAAAGTAATTCTAAGAGAAGGGTGGTTTTATGAACCTTTCTCTTGAGGAAAGGTCGTTTTATTACCTTATCTCTTGAGGAAGGGTCTTTTTGTTACCCTTTCTCTTGTTTGTTTTATTACCCTTTCTCTTGCTGAAGGGTAGATTCCTAACTCGTAGTAGGTAATTCGTAAGTTTTCATTATCCATCTTATCCCTTTCTCTTGGGAATGGTAGTTTAGCAATTCTTTCCCAAGAGGAAGGTTTGTTTTTTTATACTTTCTCTTGGCAAAGGATATCTTCATTTTCCTTTCCCTCGGGGAGGTTAACTTCATTTTCTTTTGCCTTGGGGAGGGTAACTTCATTACCCTTTCTCTTTGGGAAGGGTAGATTAAGTATTCATTCCCTTTTCCTTGGGGGAGAGTAGTTTAATCACCCTTTCCCTTGTTAAACCTCCCTTAACCTTAGTAAAGGGTAGTTTTATGACCCTTTCCCTTAGGGAAGGGTAGTTTTATTACACTTTCCCTTAGGGAAGGGTGGTTTTATTACACTTTCCCTTAGGGAGCTTCATTATCCTTTCCGTTAGGGAAGGGTAACTTCATTACCATTTTCCTTAGGAAAGGGTAGCTTCATTCCATTTCCCTTAGGGAAGGGAAGTTTCATTACCCTTTCCCTTAGGGAAGGGTAGCTTCATTTCCCTTTCCCTTAGGGAAGGGTAGCTTCTTGACCATTTCGTTTAGGGTAGGGTAGCTTCAGTTCCCTTTCCCTTAGCAAAGGGTAGCTTCATTTCTCTCTCCCTTAAGGAAGGGTAACTGCATTACCCTTTCCTTTAGTGAAGGGTAACTTTGTAACCGTTTCCCTTATGGAAGGGTAGCTATATTAGCATTTCCCTTAGGGAACTGTAGCTTCGTTACCCTTTCCCTAAGGGTAGGGTAGCTTCGTTACCCTTTCCCTAAGGGTACGGTAGCTTCGTTACCCTTTCCTTAAGGGTAGGGTAGCTTCATTTACTTTCCCTGCCTTAGGGAAGGGAATTTTCATTACATTTCCCTTAGGGAAGGGTAGCTTCATTACCCTTTACCGTAGGGAATGGTAGCTTCATTTCCCTTTCCCTTACGGAAGGGTAATTTATTACCCTTTCCCTTAGGGAAGTGTAGCTTCATTACCCTTTCCCTTAGGGAAGTTTAGTTTCATGACCCTTTACCTTAGGGAAGGGTAGTTTTTTTTACCATTTCCGTTAGGGAAGGGTAGCTTCATTACTCTTTCCCTTAGGGAAGTTTATTTTCATGACCCTTTGTAGTTTTATTACCCTTTCCGGTAGAGTAGCTTCATTACCCTTTCCATTAGAGAAGTGAATCATCATTAGTTTAGGAAGGGTAGTTTTATTACCCTTTCCGTTAGGGAAGGGTAGCTTCATTACTCTTTCCCTTAGGGAAGTTTATTTTCATGACCCTTTGTAGTTTTATTACCCTTTCCGTTAGGGAAGGGTAGCTTCATTACCCTTTCCATTAGGGAAGTGAAGCATCATTAGTTTAGGAAGGGTAGTTTTATTACCCTTTCCGTTAGGGAAGGGTAGCTTCATTACTCTTTCCCTTAGGGAAGTTTAGTTTCATGACCGTTTGGCTTAGGGAAGGGTAGTTTTACCCTTTCCGGTAGGTTAGGGTAGCTTCATTACTCTTTCCCTTAGGGAAGTTTAGTTTCATGACCGTTTGCCTTAGGGAAGGGTAGTTTTACCCTTTCCGGTAGGTTAGGGTAGCTTTATTACCCTTTCCATTAGGGAAGCGTGACTTCATTGCCCTTTCTCTTAGGGAAGTTTAGCTTCATGACCCTTTACCTTAGGGAAGAGTAGCTTCATTACCCTTTCCAGTGGGGAATGGTAGCTTTATTACCCTTTCCCTTAGGGAAGTGAAGCATCATTACCCTTTTCCTTAGGGAAGTTTAGCTTCATAACCTTTAACCTTAGAGAAGGGTAGTTTTATTACCCTTTCCCTTAGGGAAGTTAAGCATCATTACCCTTTCCCTTAGGGAAGTTTAGTTTCATGACCGTTTGCCTTAGGGAAGGGTAGTTTAATCCTTTCCGGTAGGTTAGGGTAGCTTCATTACCCTTTCCATTAGGGAAGCGTAACTTCATTGCCCTTTCTCTTAGGGAAGTTTAGCTTCATGACCCTTTACCTTAGGGAAGAGTAGCTTCATTACCCTTTCCAGTGGGGATGGTAGCTTTATTACCCTTTCCCTTAGGGAAGTGAACCATCATTATCCTTTCCCTTAGGGAAGTTTAGTTTCATGACCCTTTCCGTTAGGGAAGGGTAGCTTCATTATCCTTTCCCTTAGGGAAGGGTAGCGTCATTGCCCTTTTCCTTAGAAAAGTTTAGCTTCATGACCCTTTACCTTAGGGAAGGGTAGTTTTATACCCTCTCCGGTAGGGAAGTGTAGCTTCATTACCCTTTCCATTAGGGAAGTGTAACTTCATTACCCTTTCCCTTAGGGAAGTTTAGCTTCATGACCCTTTACCTTAGGGAAGGTAGCTTCTTTTACCCTTTCCGGTAGGGAAGTATAGCTTCATTACCCTTTCCATTAGGGAAGTGTAACTTCATTACCCTTCCCCTAGGAAGGTGTAGCTTCATCGCCCATTCCCTTAAGGAAGGGTATCTTCATTACCCTTTCCCTTAGGGAAGTTTAGCTTCATGACCCTTTACCTTAGGAAGGGTAGCTTAATTACCTTTTCCCTCATTGAAGGATAGTTTTAGTACTCTTTTCCTTCGGGAGGGGTCGCTGTATTATCATTTTCTTTAGAAAGGGGTAGTTTCATCACCCTTTAGCTTAGAGAAATATCTTTTCATTACCATATCCCTTAGAGAAGGTTCCATTACCCTTTTCCTCGGAGAGGTGTAGCTTTATTACACTTTCCCTTTCGGGAGGTGTAGTTTCATTGCGTTTTTCCTTTGGAAGGGATCATTTTATTATTGGGTTGCCCAAAAAGTAATTGCGGATTTTTCATATAGTCGGCGTTAACAAATTTTTTCACAGCTTGTGACTCTATAATTGCATTCTTTCTTCTGTCAGTTATCATCTGTTACTTTTAGCTTGCTTTAGAAAAAAAGTGTAAAAAAGTATATTTGATTGAAGTTCATTCTAAGTTTTATTAAAAATGCATTTACTTTCTTTTAAAAAATCCGCAATTACTTTTTGGGCAACCCAATATATTTCTCTTGAGGAATGGTGGTATGGTTACACTTTCGCTTGGAAAAAGGTAGTAGTATTACCCTTTTTCGTAGGGAAGGGTATTTTTGTTACCATTTCACTTGGAGAAGGGTATTTTTAGTATCCTTTCGCTTGGAGAATTTCATTTCAAGTGCGCTGAAGTCTGCTGAGCCTCCGGTGAAGTTCAATGTCTCATGTCACCAAATTCTAAGTTTTCTATTTTTCAGTTTCTCTATCAAGTTTCTCTCTTTGCCTAGGCCTTGAGTTTTGTCGACACCTTAATTTCTGGCATACCTCTGGCATATACTATCTAAGGCGATTTTTTATGCGTGTAACCTCTGAAAGATTGTCGGCACTACCAGACAGCACGCTGTAGTGAGAGAAGAGAAGGAAATTGGTAATCGCAGTGATCGAATTTGACTACCTGCAGATAGTATTTTAGCCTTTTGGGCCTAGCCTTTGGAAAACTTCCCAAATTGGTACACATTTAAGGGTGACTTTTTAGCTATAATCTTTTCGGCAACACTGTTTTAACAGCTCACGCATGCTTCGTGTCTTGTTTCATTGTCAAACATCTTCAGTTTGGTCTACAATTTAACCATAAATCGTCTTTCAAACGAACAACGCTTGCAAATTATTGAATTTTATTATCAAAATGCGTGCTCTGTAAAGAAAGTCCATCACGCGCTTCTTCCATTTTACCACGAAGCTCATTTTTGGCTCAATGGGTATGTAAAAAAGCACAATTGTTGATTTTGGAGCGAAGATCAGCTAGAAGCATTGCAAAAGCTACCAATGCATCCAGAAAAAGTCACAGTTTGGAGCGGTTTATGGGCTGGTGGCATCATTGGTCCGTACTTCTTCAAACAGGATGCGAATCGTTACGTAACTGTGAATTGAGAGCGGTACTATGAGATAATATCCAACTTTTATGCCCAAAATGCAAGAGCTTGACTTGCATGAGATGTGGTTTCAAGAAGACGGTGCCACATTCCACACAGCACGCGTAAAAATTGACTTATTGAGAAGCGAGTTTCGTGAGCATTTTATTTCACGTTCGGGACCGGTACCGCACGCCTAGATCGTGCTATTTAACGCCTTATGACTATTAACGCCTTAAGACTATTTTTTGTGTTGGACCATTTTTTGTGTTTGACGTTGGAAGATCGAGAGACCAAAAGCAGACATGAAGCTTTTGGTCTCTCGATCTTCTGATTGATTGCCTATTCTTTCGAAGCCACGTTGAGCTTGTAGAGCCCTTGCGGAGTTGTCTAAAATGTTCCCCGTTCAGTTTCTGGAAAATAGTTGACATGATGTGAAGCACGTTTTTCCGATAACTTCCGACGCTGTCTGAACGCTGTTTTTCTTGGAGACTCCCAATATGAATCAGATGACACATTTTGCATACATCAAGACTTTGTGGAATTGTGCACTACGATATATACCCAATGCGGGAATTTCTACCCGTCCAGCAGTTGCAACATGATTACGGTATCTAGTGAAGTGCTTTCTCTGTTAGTCGAGTCCCTCAAAGATTTGATTATTTCCGGATGAAAAATATTCGGTTCATAGATCCTTGGGTAGCGATGCTTGGTAAACTTTTTGGATCAGCCATATCTCTCTGGTGGGGGAACCTCATAGATATGCTGGAAGTTGGAAGCCCTTGGAAGTGTTTCTAAACCTTCACAAAGTGTTTCGTTTATCACAAACCTTTTTTGTTTATCACAATCGTTCTTCGCTTACTCCAAACGTTTTGCGTTTATTGCAAACGTTGTTTGTTTAGATCAATATTTTTCCTTTATCACAAACGTTTTTCGTTTATTACAAAATTTTTTTAGTTACAACTCCCTCCAACGCAGTTTAGTGCAAACCAAATCAATTTGTGCATCTCTTAAACACGAAAATAATCCTTTTACTTAAAACATCCAACTTGAATCTCGGTAAAGGGATTTTCCCAAACTTTTTGGATCAGCCATATCTCTTTGATAGGGGAACCTCATAGATATGATTGAAGTAGGAAGCCCTTTAAAGTGTTTCTAAACCTTCACAAACCGAGTGTTTCGTTTATCATAAATCTTTTTTGATTATCACAATCGTTCTTCGCTTATTCCAAACGTTTTGCGTTTATCGCAAACGTTGTTCGTTTAGAGGAATATTTTTCCTTTATCACAATCATTTTTCGTTTATTACAAAAGGTTTTTAGTTACAACTACCCCCCCCCCCCCCCATTTTAGTGCAAACCAAATAAATTTGTGCATCTCTTAAACATGAAAATAATCCTCTTACTTTAAACATCCAACTTAAATCTCGGTAAAGGGTTTTTCCCAAACTTTGTGGATCAGCCATATCTCTCTGATAGGGGAACCTCTTAGCTATGCTGGAAGTAAGAAGCCCTTGAAAGTATTTCTAAACCTTCACAAACCGAGTGTTTCGTTTATCACAAACATTTTTTGTTTATCACAATCGTTCTTCGCTTATTATAAACGTTTTGCGTTTATCGCAAACATTGTTCGTTTAGATCAATATTTTTCCTTTATCAAAAACGTTTTTCGTTTATTACAAAAGTTTTTTAGTTAAAACCTCCTACAACACCAAATCAATTTGTCCACCCCTTAAACGCGAAAATAGTCCTTTTACTTAAATCATCCAACTTTAATCTCTGGAAAGGAATTTTCCCAAAAAATTTCCAAGTATATCAAAATGTTTTCTATATTTTTTTTTTATTTCACAAAAATCCTTTAAATGAGTGTGGTCTTTTGTTTATTTTTTCTTGTAATATCATTTAGTAATTTCCTAATATTTTCATTATCATTTCCCCCAAAATCCCCAAAACATATTTTCCTAATTTGTTTTATGTTGGCCATAATCCTTTCAGCACATCTTCCATAGAGGCAGTGCATTTAATTTAGGTTTTTGGTTCTTAGCATTTTGGCTTTTAAGCCTTTCGTATTAATTTCACTTAGAATAATTTTTGGGCTTTAGTCCAGCACTTACACACATACCTACATATGCATGTCCTAGATGTTTCTTGAGATTTATTTTAACACTTTCATTGCTTGTCGAGAGATCCATTGCACGATTACCATATATACTGTAGACGAGGACAGACAATGAGTTTGAGCCAAGAATTCGTGTTTTCCCAGGATTTGGGCAACTAGAAAGAAACTAGAAAGAAAAGGAAAAACACCAAAATGAACAGAAAAGGCATTAAGAGATTACTTGAAATTGTAATTTCTGATTACAAGATGCTGATGGTGAAGCTCGGTGCCACCAGCACCATGACTACTCCTTGTATTGTCCTTTTTTTTCCTTGCCTTGTTCTCATTACTTTGTGTCCTCTCAGATATTCTTGCTTTGAACGCTGCAAATTGAAATGACTCAAGTTAGCGTCTACTGAGTAAAAAGACTTGCAGATGCAGGACTTCATCTTCTTGGTGACAATTTCCCAGATTGAAATCAGAGCTAAGTAATTAGAAATTCATACTTGCAGCCAAGATGAGGTTGATAAAGACACTTAAATATCCTTGATGATTGCAAGAATAATGGCAGTGAGACAATTACTGCACTTAGACCAATCAAAGTGTGAACATCTGGAAAAACATTTTGTATTCTATAAAAAAAAGTGGTTGCAAAATATTGATTATGGAAATACTGGGAAAAAATTTGGCAAAGTTTTCTCAAGGAAATAAATTTTTAGGAAATTTTTTCGACCAGTTTTTTTCCTCCGGGACACACACACACAGAAGGTTTTCTATAGCATCTTCTTCTTCGATGTCCTCACAGCTTCTGCAAAAATCGTTGCTGGCAACCTTCAGTCTGTCAACATGTTTTCCGATTAGACAGTGACCTGTCATGCCGGACCCAATGACTGAGACGTCTGTTCTAGCCAATGACAACAAAGCAGTAGACCTCTTCAAGTCAAGATTAGGCCACATAGTTTTGGAATGCTCACAACCCCCTTCTTTGTGAACTATCATTCGTTGCCTACATGTCGCTAGAGGCTTACCCACAGATTTCAGTATCCCTGGAATGTGTAGGGTAGTTCCTAGTCTCACAAGCTCGCCCGCTTTTCAATTCCCTGGGATATCTCTGTAGCCCTGCACTCAGAACAGATGAGATTTGAACTGTTCAGCCATCTCGTTGAGAGGTGTGAGGCAGTCGAGGTTCTCCAGGAATTTAATGGCTGCCTGGTTGTCTGAGAAGACTTGTAATGAGACTTTTTGATTTCAAGGCTGGCTACTACTAACTCTTCAGTGCTTAGTGGCGTAGAAAGAAAAACATTTAGACTACTCTTTGCAAGAATACAAGTCCACGAACCATTCCTCCACACACCCATGGTTCTTGCATAAGAACCACCTCGTCAAATCCCCCTGCCATCAGCAGAACCTTTAGTGCCGCCAAAGCGGCCTTTACAATGGTCTAGATTTGTCTGTAGTAACCGGACCATAGTCAGGATTCAGAACTTCCAGAACTGTTGTGTTAGCCTTGTCTTCTGATTCCACCAGGAGTTCATGCTCACAAGATTCGTTAGAACATGTCATGATAAGCTTCCGTATGCATCCAGGGGCAGGCGAGAAAGCTGTGGAATCACTCTTCCTCAGGACAGTGGGCACTTCCTCTGATGCTTCACTTCACCGCTGATGTCGAAGTACTTTCTGAGTTCCGTGCTTCCACGCTGGCTCACACTTTGAGCCCAGTCTAACTTTGTGACCCACCCGCACAGGGCTTTTGGGGTCCCGTTTGGATGCCTTCCCCTCCTGTCTCGATTGTGGCAGGTGGATATTCAGTATCCTGCAATCCGCCAGACTTTAGCGATGTGGTCGTTAGTTCCTTAGGCAAGTGTTCAACAACAACTGCTGAGTCGTCTTCTGATTCCCCAACCCCATCGCTTCTATAGACCTTCAGTTTCAACTTGTTGAATCCGTAGGCTACAACCCGTTCAGACTTATTGAGGTCTGCGAGACAGCCGGGTTTGTCTCCGGATAACATCGGCCTCATTCAACCTACCAATCTTCCTGTCGGTGGTTGAAAGATTGGGATTACATTCCCTTAGTCTTCCAAGTATCGCTTCAGGATCTGAGGGAATCCTTGGTATTCAAGCATGCTCCATTGGTCGAGAAGGAATATCTTCCTTGAGGACTAAATCTAGTGCTGCACCTCTCCTGATCTCACCAATCTTTTTTAGCGCACAACCATACATTTCAATTGAGCGTTGATCCCCAAAGGCAATTAGTCTGTATCGGCTTAGATACCAGCCTGCATTGTCACAAACTGAAGGAGACGCAGGAAATTTCGCAAGGACATCGGAGTATACTCATGACAGTCCATTGACTATCCCACTCCAATTACTCCTAGGTACGCAGCCCTGTTCTTCTCCCTTGTCGACAACTGCCATCACCAAACTGCCCCTAGGGGCATAAGCAAAGGTTCTTGGACCCATCTTACTGTTGTTCGCCCAAGTTCTTTTAGGCAAGGGATGCCCTCCAGGTGATTGCAGCCTTTTGGCTGACTGTGGTGCAGTTTCCGAATCCAGACTTGTAGTCTTTGGGCTAGCCTGTGCAACGTCTTCCCGAGCCCATTTTAGGGAGTATATCTCCCTATTAGTGAGAGTCTTAGGATCATTCGCACCAAGCCTCTCTATAGACCTGAGAGCGAAGCGTCTTCTATTGGGTTGCCCAAAAAGTAATTGCGGATTTTTCATAGGGAAACTCTCTCGCTATCAGTGAGAGTCTTAGCATCATTCGCACCAAGCCTCTCTATAGACCTGAGAGCGAAGCGTCTTCTATTGGGTTGCCCAAAAAGTAATTGCGGATTTTTCATATAGTCGGCGTTGACAAATTTTTTCACAGCTTGTGACTCTGCAATTGCATTCTTTCTTTTGTCAGTTATCAGCTGTTACTTTTAGCTTGCTTTAGAAAAAAAGTGTAAAAAAAGTATATTTGATTAAAGTTCATTCTAAGTTTTATTAAAAATGCATTTACTTTCTTTTAAAAAATCCGCAATTACTTTTTGGGCAACACAATATTATTCCAACCTCTTTAAGAGCGTTTTGGTTTGCCGAGGAAGGCCGATCTCCTTGGTATATTATAGGCATGTCAAAAAAGAATAGGTTTGGCCTTGTCCTTGAGACTCGAAACAGGTGTCTTTGTCAAAAGCCCCTGCTGAACAGTCGTCTGTAGGCTAGTGAAGCCTGGAGCACCCGCTCTACCAGTCGAGGTTTCAGTCGTAGACAACATGATACGACCTGATACCTCCACCGCAGCTGTTGGGTCTTTGGAGTCCATTCTAAGCCTACTCCCGGGATCTAGATCTGCCGTTCCACTGGAAACAGACGCAGATCATCAACCGCCTAATGGAAATCTTATTTTGATGAAATTTTCTTCAAAAATTTAATTTTTTCAAATTTTCTATAGAAACCACATTTTGGCAATATTCTATTCAAAAATTCTGTACGTCAATATGTTTGTCCATCCATTTACACCCCCCTTCCTTCCTCATTGCCCATTAATTATTTCTTATCTTATTTCGGAACTTGCAGCCTTTTCCTCAAATTGCATTTAAACCTAAAGTAACGAGCCTTAACAGTTTAATTTGGTCCACACAAAAATGATTGCCAACAATTTGTACTTGTTTGCATTTAAAGATTACGTGACCCAAAGCACGAGAAGCCAAAGCAAAGTAAAATAAAGTCTGCTGCCCCGCAGGATCATAGGCAAATAAAAATGGCGAATTTGGGAATTTAACTCTGTTGGACAGCCTGCACGTGGAAGCTAACATTGGCCAATAACATAAATTATGGAAATGTTTTTAATGGAGTAGTCAAACAAAAACCAAGAGTTGAGGAAAACAACAACAACAACAAAAAACTCCAATCCCATCCTACTACTGATATAAAATTTTCGCAAAATTTCTAACGGCCATATTATATTTATTTGGCAATTCACTTAGATATAAAAAGATTTCGAAAAAATTTATAATTTTCAAGTAGCCAGAGCCCATCATCATTTGCCAACTTTAAAAAGCAACAAATTGCCTATTTGAGCTTTCGCTCCGAGGCTTTTTATTGAATTGGTGGTTGCTGTTTCTTCGATGGTTTGGGTGTAAATTGTGCTGTGTGTTAACAGTTTCAGCAATGATTGATACTTGAAAAGTTATGAACAAATAGCAAATCATAAGCCTTTCGGATGCTTTCGAATATCTTTTGGTGAGTGAATTGATTGGATTTATATGGAGGCACACTTTGATTGTAGCATAATTAAGGTTTTCTGCTTCATTGCTTGGGGTAAAGAAATCAAGCCACAATGTGCTAACGTCACTAAAATTTGGGTGCCGGTACTATAGGTAAAATTTCGGCCTAAGTGCCTCCGCCATACCCACTTAAAAGGACATATAGCCTGTCTATGACCACGTAGGCCTCAAATGAGAGAATTTTAGGAGTAGCCTGCGAATATGACATTGAAGCATGGAGTCAAATGCCTAACAGTCCGCTCCTTTCCCAAGTGGGCATTCAGTTCAATAATGGCAATATGTGTGTCAAACGAAGGGTGCCACACCCAAAAGCCTGACAGAAGTGAGCTATGCTCACAAGAAGACCGAGAAAGCAATCCGTGGCACAAAGAAGTGAATAGAGAAGTAAGCAGCGGCAGCAAAATGCCGGCCATTCCTTCCAGCATGCTGTCCATTCCTTTCAGCATGCTGGAAGGAATGGACTTACCATCACAACCACTTCGACGGAAGCTGGGAATACAATCAAAATCTCCCGAAGAGCATAACTCTGCTAAGACGCTGAAGAAGAAAAAGAGCTCCCCGCTTTCAAGTACTCTGGAAAGACCACGCCAGACCCTCCCGCAATGGAGTCTCCAGACTGAGTCCTGCGGAGAGAGATAAAGACGGAACATGAACGAAGAAAGCGCTCACGAAGAGCATAACTCTGCTAAGACGCGGAAGAAGAAAAGGAGCTCTCCGCTTTCAAGTACTCTGGAAAGACCAGGCCAGGCCCTCCCGCAGTGGAGTCTCCAGACAGTGTCCTTTGAAACATTGAAACATGAAGTTAAGTACCTAAAATTCCGTTCAATAGAAGCTCGAGAAAGCAATCTGAGGCACAACGAAAGGGAAAGAGGAGTATGCACCGACAGCGCAATCGGGCGGAAGGAATGGAACTAACATCCCAACCACTTCGACGGAAGCTGGGAAGAGAATCAAATCTACCGAAGAGCATAACATGGTAGAGCAATGACGGTGAAAACGAAAAAAGCTCCCCGCTTTCAAGTACTCTGGGAAGACCAGGCCCTGCCGCAATGGAGACTCCAGACAGTGTCCTGCAGAGAAAGGTAAAGTCGGAACAGGATCGAAAGAAGCGCGCACGGTCTCAGAGTCGTCATGGAGGACTGTGACTTCCGAAAAGATGCCACAGGGGAAGATGGTCGCTGAAAAAGGTAAGGTGCCGCCCTCTTAAGCAAGAGTGGCATGTGAGATGAGATGTCGCCAGTGCATCCGTTATGATTACACCAGATAATAGGTCCCAAGTGAAGCATTTGGTAAACGAACGGGTTTTCGTCTACAGGGAGGATGCCACAGCAACAGGGGCATATGGACGCTGAAAAAGGTAAGGAGCCGCCCTCTTACGCCAGAGTGGCAAGGAAGCACAACAGAGATGAGATGACCAATGCAGTCATCGATATCAGCAGTGCATCCGGTAGGATTCCAACAGATCATCGGTGCCAAGTGAAGCAATTGGTAAACGAACGGGTTTTCGTTCATGTATTGAAGTCTGAAGGGTTCAAGAAGAGTTAGAATTTTTGATTTATACATAAAAAATATCACCTTGGATCGCAATAGCCTGGTTTTTTGCGCGGTATCTCTGTTTAGGCATACAAAGAATAATGGATTAGAATTGTTATGGTTTTGGAACTATATCATGTTATAGTCCGATTCGGTACATAAATGAATTGAATGTTGAAGACCATAGTAGCGACTCTTTCCTGTCTCCTTGGGAAGAGAGAATGTTCCATTAACAGAAAGCGCAAAATACCCGAGTGTTCTGCTGGACAGGAAATTGAATTTCAAATCCAACATTTTGGAAAGGGCAACAAAGGCCACTCTTGTCCTATACACCTGCAAGAGAGCCATTGGCCAAAGTTGGGGATTTAGACCGCGTGTCATGTATTGGGTATATACTGCAGTTGTCAGACCTATTATGCTATATGGTGTTGTGGTCTGGTGGACGGTGCTTCAAAAGTCCACCTACTGCTCAATACTCAATCGGATCCAAAGGATGGCTTGTTTGTGCATCTCAGCCGCACTAAGGACGACATCATCTGATGGTGTCGTCCTTATGCCTCTGGACATTGTGGCTACCCAAATTGGGTCCAAAATTTCGTAGTAAATATCTCTGAAAATAAAATCTTTAATTTTTCTTTTATCTGGAAGTTAGGCCTACTCTGTTTTATGTTCCAGCTATAAAAAAATTATAAAAATCACACCGCCCATTAACATATTTCTCTCAATCACAATCAACGTTAACACTAAACACTCTACTATAACCATAATAAAGCATTGCCCAAGTTGGGGATAAAAACTAAATTTGCCATGAATTGAGGGGAAAAAACTTCAAAATAATTCATAGCTTTGATAGCATTTCATTTGAGGGCAGTTGGCTGTTTGGCAACGCAACGCTTTATTCAACATCGTTTAATGTCGACCGAAAAATAGTTGATCTCCATCTTCCCCTACGTTAAATAATTTGCAAGGGGTCTTCAATGATGTGGCTTTTTGAAAAACTTTATCTTTGTGATAAAACCTCCGCTGGGAATATCAGTTATGAATGATTTCGAACGATCTAATAACAATGCAGAAGCTTTGAGCAAATTTCTGCCCACAATTTTTTTTGTTTGCAGCAGCACCCCTTTAGATGGTAATACTTAAAACATTCCATTTTGCACTCGAAAACGTTGAATGTTCATGTGAAGGGATAACGAAGGAGACCCCTCTTTGGTGGGGTAGTCAAATTCGCAATGTGTTTTAGGTGGTTTGCATAACCCAGCAAATAAAAATAAAAAAATAAAAAAATTAAAAAAACGTTATTATATTTTGACAAAAATTTCAAAAAAGAATTTGGTGGAAATTTTGTCGAAATTTGATTTAAAAAAAAATTATAGGCGAAATTGAATTTTATGGAATATTTTTATAAAATTTGATTTTCATAAAAAATTTTATCAAAATTTGTATGCCGCAAAAATCTTGTACAAAATTGATTTTCATAGAAAACTAGCTGAACCGGGCCCGCTCCGTTGTGCCTTATTTTACTTTATATGGAACAAAATTATCCTTAAATCCTTGCCCCAAATACATGGTCCCACATTTGGATATCAGATTCGTATTCTATTCCCAAATACCTTTACTTGAGCCCCATATTACGATGGTCAATAAATAATTGTAAATTTATTCCAAAAAATGGGTATCAATTTCGTGTTCTACTCCTCAATACTTTTCATTTGAGCCCCACATTGACCTGGCCGGTAAATATGTCCGATTTAGGTGTGTTTTGGGGAGTGGGGTTGTCGCTTCAAACACTTAGCCCTGCAAATAAATCAGCGTCGTGCTCTACTCTCAATATCAATTATTTGAACCCCATATTGCCATTGGACTCAAAGTTGGATATCAAATTCGGTTTCTAATCTCAAATAACTTTCATTTAAACCCCTGAAAAAGTCATCAAATATGTCCGTTTTGTGAAGAGCTCCACTCTCTTTCCGACTTAAATTACCATGGTGAGCAAATACGTCCTATTTGGGAGTTGTTATGGGGGTGGGACGTCCCCTAGACAGTTGGTCCCGAATGTTGATATCAGATTCGTGGTCTACTCCAAAAAAACTTTCATTTGCTCCCCATACTTGCATAGTAGGCAAACATGTCCGGCTTGGGGGGTGTTTTGGGGGATGGGGCGGCCATTTAGTGACTTTCTCTGAAAATATATATCAGCTTCGTATTCTACTTTAAAGTACCTCTTACTTGAGCCCCATATTGCAATGGTCAGCAAATACTTCCTATGGCCCCATAGAACTTTTTCCCGAATATTGATATCAGATTTTTGGCGTACTTCCAAAAACCTTTTGTTTAAGCCCCATATTGTTATGCTCGTAAATTTATGCTCTGGGGGGTGTTTTCGGGGAGGGGCGGCCCCCAAAACACTTGGTTCCACATTTGGATATAATATTATACACTCAAATACCTTCTATTTGAGCACCATATTGCGGTGGATATCAGATTAGTATAAATCCTGTTTTGGGGCTGTTCTTAGGGAGGGGCGCTTCCCCCCCCACACTCACACACTTGATCGCACATTTTAATATCAGATTTGTATTCTACTCGTAAATACCTTTCAGTTGAGTCCCATATTGCCATGGTGGGTAAATATGTCCGATTTAGGGGTGTTTTTAGGGTTGGGGAGGTCCCCCAAACACTTGGTCCCTAATTTGGGTATCAGATTCGAATTCTACTCTTAAATACCTTTCATTTGAATCCCATATTGTCGTGATTGGTCTATATATACATGTGGTAGGTTTTGGCGTGGGGCGTCCCCCCTAGGTACCCCAGCCGAAATTTGGATTTAATATTTTTAGTTTTAGGTTACTATAAGAGAGCACACAAAATTTCGCTTAAATCGCACCACCCATCTCCGAAATCTGAAGTTTCTGAAAATAAGGGCAAGGGGGAGGGTCCGCCCCTCTTCGGATATCAAAACATGTAGTGCCCTATTTTCACCACGGGATCATTGTGCACCATCTGTGAAGATTTTAAGAAAATCGGTTCAGCCATTTTTGAGTCTATACGGAACAAACAAACTCAAATTGATTTTTATATATAAGATTTTTTTCAAACTTTATTTTGATATATTCGCTTGTTTTTTTAGTCGAGCTGAATGACCAATCGAATATTACACATAAAGGCGAGATAATTAAAATTATTTCTTGAAGAAAAAAATTTCAGTTTTTCTGAAAATCATGACGCAGATACCACACCACTGGTGGACGCGTTTCGATTACTACTAGTTAAAAGGTCTCACATAATCTATGTGCAATTATCTTAACAACATAAGAACCAACAGTGTGATGTGAACTGTAAGCCAGTCAGACGAACGGATATGATCCACGATGGTGTTGAAAATGATTATGTAACCAATAATCGAAACGCGTCCACCAGTGGTGTGGTATCTGTGTCCTGATTTGTCTGAAAAACTAGCAATGTCTTTTTTCTTCAAAAACTCATTTAAATAAACTCGCCTTAATGTGTAACCAATCGAGTGGTCGTTCAGCTTGTCTAAAAAAAATCTAAAATAGCTAAGTTCGGCCGGGCCGAATCTTATGTACCCTCCACCATGGATCGCATTTGTCGAGTTCTTTTCCCGGCATCTCTTCTTAGGCAAAAAAAGAAGAGATACCACCATGGATCGCATTTGTCGAGTTCTTTTCCCAGCATCTCTTCTTAGACAAAAAAAAAGATAAAAGAAAAGATTTGCTCTGCTAATAGAGCGATATCAAGATATGGTCCAGTTCGGACCACAATTAAATTTCATGTTGGAGACCTGTGTAAAATGTCAGCCAATTCGAATAAGAATTGCGCTCCATGGGGGCTCAAGAAGTAAAATAGAAAGATCGATTTATGTGGGAGCTGTACCAGGCTATAGACCGATTCAGACCATAATAAACACATATGTTGATGGTCATTAAAGGATCCGTCGTACAAAGTTTCAGGCAAATCGAATAGTAATTGCGACTTCTAGAGGTTCGAGAAGTTAAGATCCCAGATCGGTTTGTATGGCTACATCAGGTTATGAACCGATTTTAATCTTATTTGGCACATTTGTTGAAAGTCATAATAAAATACGTCATGCAAAATTTCAGCCAAATCGGATTGAAATTGTGCCCTCTAGAAACTCATGGAGTCAAGTCCCCAGATCGGTTTATATGGCAGCTATATCAGGTTATGGACCGATTTGAACCATACTTGGCACAGTTGTTGGATCTGATGAAGATTGCGCCCTCTAGTGGTTCAAGAAGTTGATCCAAGATCGGTTTATATGGCAGCTATATCAGGTTATGGACCGATTTGAACCATATCAATCACAGCTATTGGAAGTCACAACAAAATATCTCGTGCAAAATTTCAGCCAAATGGGATAGGAATTTCGCCCTCTAGAGGCTCAAGAAGTCAAGACCCAAGATCGGTTTATATGGCAGCTACATCAGGTTATGGACCGATTTGAACCTAACTTAGCACAGTTGTTGTATCTGATGAAGATTGCGCCCTCTAGTGGCTCAAGAAGTAGATCCAAGATCGGTTTATATGGCAGCTATATCAGGTTATGGACCGATTTGAACCATATCAATCACAGCTATTGGAAGTCACAACAAAATATCTCGTGCAAAATTTCAGCCAAATCGGATAGGAATTTCGCCCTCTAGAGGCTCAAGAAGTCAAGACCCAAGATCGGTTTATATGGCAGCTATATCAGGTTATTTACCGATTTGAACCATACTTCTCACAGTTGTTGGATCTGATGAAGATTGCGCCCTCTAGTGGCTCAAGAAGTCAAGATTCAAAATTGGTTTATATGGCACCTATATCAGGTTATTGACCGATTTGAACCATATCAATCACAGCTATTGGAAGTCACAACAAAATATCTCGTGCAAAATTTCGGCCAAATCGGATGAGAATTGCGCCCTCTAGAGGCTCAAGAAGTCAAGACCCATGATCGATTTATATGGCAGCTATATCAGGTTATGGACCGATTTGAACCATACTTCTCACAGTTGTTGGATGACTTAACAAAACACTTCATGCAAAATTTCAGCCAAATCGGATGAGAAATGCGCCCTCTAGTGGCTTAAGATCCAATATTGGTTCATGTCGCAGCTAAATCAGGTTATGAACCCATTTGAAACATACTAAGTACAGTTGTTGGAAGTGATACCAAAACATTAACCGATTTGGATCATTTACCACCCCAACTGACCTACAATAATAAGATATATTTGTGCAAAATTTCAAGCGTCTAGCTTTACTCCTTCGGAAGTTAGCGTGCTTTCGACAGATGGACGGACGGCTGGACGGACAGACGGACGGACGGACATAGCTAGATCGACATAAAATGTCACTACGATCAAAAATATATACTTTATGTGGTCTCAGACGAATATTTCGAGTAGTTACAAACATTATGACGAAATTAGTATACCCCCATCTCATGGTGGAGGGTATAAAAACACCAACTGTAAAGAGCCAAACCAGACAAGTATCATTATTTTCATAAATTTTTTTTTTTTCGAAATTTGATTTTCTTTGAAAATTTCATCGACATTGCGTTTAACCTTTTTTTAAATTTTTTGTTTTCCATTCTCTACTAACAAAATTGTTTGCTGGTCTTTATGCTGGATTCATTTCCTTGTACACTTTGCTTCCTTTTTTTGCAACTTGCCTCACTGGGGCTGGTGCGAATCAATAATTTATTAAAGGCGATTATTATCGCTTTTGTTTGCGTGTTGGGGCAATTTACTACCTATTTTATGGGCACAATGTTGCTGCTCTGTTGTTAGCTGGGCCGTACGTTTGTCCGTCTGCTGCTGGGTTTTGGCCATATTCATGTTCATGTTGGCGGTGTAGCTGTGCTGTTATAGTGGCCAGAAAATATTCTTTGGCCGCTTAACTTTAAAACAGCAAAATAATGTGCTAATATTGTTGTCGGCAGCTACTGCCTCATGTTGTTGTTGTTGTAATGTTTGCATAAAAATTTCATACTCAAGTTGTTGTATTGCCGCCATTAACTTACAAGCAGCCCGGCTCCACATGGCACAGAGGTGAGGGCAGATTTTACAATTCCTCTTGGCTTGCCCGGTTAGGTATATGTCTGCCTCATTTTAAATGAGTATTGAGTCCTTAGGGGATTTTCTGTAATTTTCGTAGTTTCGTAGCTTGGCTCAAAAGAGCGAGCAACGTTTGTATGGCCTTTTCATACTTGAATAGTTGGTGTAGCCCCTTTTATGCGTTCTGGCCCGCTTGCTATCGATGGAAAGTTAGTTGTTGGCTGTTTAATGGGCTTTTTGGTTGATGTTGGCCCATCACCTTCGCTGGTGTAAAGCTGGCCACCTACACCAAAAAGAGTTGAATGAGGGGTAAAGGCGGCCAGTGGCGAACGTAGCTCGTTTTTCCTTTGTTGTCCCAAGCCAATAAAAATGAAAATGCACAACAAACTATGGATGGCATATTTTATGGGTTACTTTAAATTATTTTAGTTGTAAATAATTTTCTACGCCTTGAATGTAACGAAATTAAGAATGTCTCAGGATAAGAGAGAGAGAGAGAGAGAGAGAGATAGAGAGACAGTGTTGCAGGGTGGCCATATAGGCAAAAAATCGAATTTTGATTATTGTGGGCCAAATTTGATTTTTTTTTATAGAAAACCTAAAATTTGAACAAAACTTTCTTTAAAATCAAGTATTGACAAAATCTTTTATAAAAAAATCAAAAAAGGCTGAAACGATTTTCTCAAAATTTTCACAGAAAACAGAGTCCTTAATTTTTGGGGGAGTCCTCTCCCCTACCCTACTTTTCAAAAACGCCCTATCTAGGAGATGGTTGGTGCGATTCAAGCGAAATTTTGTTTCCACTATTATAACAAGTGACATAAAACCTGTAATTTGTTAACCAGATTTTGGGTGGGGCTCCTAGGGGGGTCCGCCCCACCCCAAGGCCCGCCCAATAGGTATATAGACTAATCAAGACATTATTAAACTTTAATGAAAGGAACTTGAGATTAGAAAACCAATCTAATATCTAATTGTGGAACGAAGTGTATAGGAATTAGGAACTCAAATGAAAGGTCATTGGTAGTAGAGCACAAAATTGATATTCATTTTCGGGTCCGCCTAACCCACAAAACTCCTCCTAAACATTACTTATTAATTGACCAGGGCAAAATGGGGTGCAAATTAAAGGTATTTGAGTGAAAGAGACTAAGAGGCTTAAACAAATGGTATTAGAGAACAAAAGGTGGCACAGCTGAGCGGCCAGGCTTCAACTATTGGGTTGCCCAAAAAGTAATTGCGGATTTTTTAAAAGAAAGTAAATGCATTTTTAATAAAACTTAGAATGAACTTTAATCAAATATACTTTTTTTACACTTTTTTTCTAAAACAAGCAAGCAAGCAAAATCGAATTTTGACAAATTTTTCTAAAAAATTCTATTGAAAACAAGTAAGGACGGGCTAAAATCGGGCGGAGTCGACCTTTTGATACCCTACACCACAAACATATATATAAGAGCTACATTTAAACCTAATCCGATTTCTATGAAATTCACCAATAATGTCGGGACTTATTAGAGAATCCCTCATGCAAAATTTCGTGAGAATCGGTTCACAAATGAGGATCTAATTGCAATTTTAGTCCAAATCGGACGAACATATATATATGAGAGCTATATCTTGATCTGAACCTGTTTCTATGAAACTCACCAATTATGTCGAGACTTGTAAGAGAACCCCTCGAGCAAAATTTCTACAGAATCGTTTTACAAATGACGATATATTTGCAATTTTAGTCCAAATCGGACGAATATGGGAGCTATATCCAAGTCTAAACCGATTTTTTTCTAATTTCAATAGGCTTCGTCTAAAGGCCCTACAAACAAATTGTGTCACATTAGAAGACGATCGAATGAAAATTGCAACCTGCAGTTTGTACACAAAATACAGATAAAAGTTTTTTTTTTTTTTTTTTTTTTATTTATTTTCATTACAACTGAGTTACACTCATCTAGTAATTTTAAGATAGCGTATAGATAAATAATACAAACTAGAGAATTTAGCCTAGTTCGAATTCATTTTGTGGAGATAGTTCAGTAACTACATCCTAGTTCTTGGGATTTAGGGCCTCTTAAGGGACTAGATCCATTGGTATAGTTCTTTGAAGTCTTCTGGTGGCTGGATAGTTTCGAACAATATTATTTAAGTCAGAGTTAACGTGACTATGTAACTTGTTCGCATGTTTCAGGGCGTGAATGGATATTTCCTCTGATATTGACCTCACTCCCAAGTCTCTGTGCAGATCGGTGTTTCGTATGTACCAAGGTGCATTAGCAATGGTACGAAGGATTAAATTTTGGGTTTTTTGAATCTTTTCTACTTCATTCTTGGCAGCGCAACCCCAAAGTTGTATTCCGTAGGTCCATATTGGTTTAATCATTTGGTTATACAAAAGAAGTTTGTTTTGAATCGATATTCTATTGTCCACTAGCATCCAGTACAGCTCTGAGAATTTTATTTTTATTTCCTTATTTTTTTTCTTCACGTGCTCTTTCCATTTAATTTTAGTGTCTAGGGTCATTCCCAAATATTTTGCTGTGTTTGCGAATGGTATTACTTTACCATTTAGATATAACGGTAAATAACGAAGTTCTTTGTTTGTGAAAAGTATGTGGATTGACTTGTTTTCATTTAGATTCATCCTCCATTTGTTTATCCAAAGTAAAATGTCCGACAGAGCTGCTTGAAGTTTATTTGTAGCTTCAATTTCACTATTGGCAGTCGTAAGAATTGCAGTGTCATCGGCAAATGTTGCAATTGTTGCATCAGGCGGGTTTGGTATATCTCTGGTGTAAAGAAGGTATTAAACAGGGCCTAGGACACTCCCCTGAGGTACTCCAGCCTTTATTGGTTTCAGTTTTGAATAATTATTTTCTATTTTTACTCGAAAGTGTCTGTTGGTTAAGTATGATTCCAAGATTTCATAAAATTCCGTTGGGAGATCGTTATGAAGTTTGGTTAAGAGCCCTTGGTGCCAAACTTTGTCAAATGCTTGTCCCACGTCTAAAAACACGGCAGAGCAGACGAGTTTATTTTCAATGGCTCTTTCGGCTATATCAACTATTCGGTGAACTTGTTGTATAGTTGAATGATTATTTCGGAATCCAAACTGATGGTCAGGTATGAGAAGCCTACTTGTTAATAAGGGACGCAATCTTTTTAATAGCAACTTTTCAAATATCTTTGACATAACCGGTAGTAGCGATATCGGACGGTATGATGTTATTTCATGATCAGGTTTTCCAGATTTCTTGATTACGATAACTTCTGCAACTTTCCATTCTAATGGAACATGTCGCAGACGAAAACATGCATTTATTATAAATAAAAGCTTTTTAACAGCTATATGTGGAAGCTTTTTAAGTATTTTGGTTGTTATTAAGTCATAACCTGGAGATTTCTTAGCGCTCAGATCTTTGGCGATGAGATTTTCTAGCTCTTTAATTGTAGCTGGTTTAATGACTTGGTTGTCACATTTTTCTAATTTATAAGTTTCTTCATTGTCAGACCTACATTCAAGTGGTTTAAATATGTTGCTAAAATAATTTGCAAACAAATCTACTTTTTCTTCGGCTTTTTTTACCCATGATCCATCTACATTTTTAAGTGGTGGAATGGTTGGGGAAGCTTGATTTAATTGTCGCGTGGCCTTCCATAGATTGTAGTTGGTTTCTTTCAGATAAAAGTCAGACGGACAAGCAGACATAGATAAATCGACTCAGAAAGTGATTCTTAGACGATCGGTATACTTATCAATGGGTCTAGTTGCCTTCCCTCTGGGTGTTACAAACAAATGCACTAAATTATAGTATCCTGCACCATAGTAGTGGTGTAGGGTATAAAAATCAATTTGTGTTTGTATGTCGGTTTGTTCCGTATAGACTCATAAACGGCTTAACGGATTGCTTTGGACACATAGGCTCTATAATTTGTTGATATCGGAAGGGGAGCGGACCCTCCCCCTTATGCCAAAAACACCACCCAAAATCAAAAGTGTACCGATCGGGTCAATATGGGTATCAAATGAAAGGTGTTAGAGAGTAGAATACGAATAAGGCATTAAAATTTGTGCTCAAATACCCATCGGGTCGCCCAAACCCCAAATCTCAGCCAAACAGGAATATTGAACGTTCATGTCAATATGGGGCTCAAATGAAAGGTATTCGGGAGGAGATTACCAATCTGGCATGCATAATAAAATTGAAGTACAGGAGGTCACCCAACCCCCCAAAAACGCCCCAAATGGGCATATGACCTCCCCCGTTAACCCAAAAATACCAGCCAAAATCAAAAGTGGAGCGATAAAGACATTATGAATATTAAATGAATGGTGATGAAGAGTAGAATGCGAATATGGTATTAAAAATTGGCTCCAAGTACACAGCCCTAACCCCAAAACTTCTAAAAGCAAACAAATTGAACGCACATATCAATATGGGGCTCAATTGAAAGGTATTCGGAAGTAGATTGGCATACAAGTCAAATCGAAGTATAGAGGGTCACTCCACCCCCCAAAAGCACCCCAAATGGCCATATGACCCATAATGACTATATGAGACACGATTTGTTTCTTTGTTCCGTAGAATCAAAAAGGGCTGAACTGATTTTCTGTAAATGTTTACAGATTGCGTAGGCTTTTGTGGAAGGAAACATAACTTTATAGATATAGGATGGTGGCGAACCCTGCACCCTTACCCCAAAAACACCACCCAAAATCAAAAGTGGGCCGATAGGCACAATATGGTTATCAAATGAAAGGAGTTGGGGACTAGGAAACGAATATCGTATTAAAATTTGGCTCCAACTACCCGGTGGGCCGCACCAACCCCAAAACTCATCTAAACAGATGTAATCGATGTTCCTATCAATATGGGACCCAAATGAAAAGTATTCGGCAGCAGATTACAAATATGGCATAGAAAATTACGCTCAAAAAATGGGAGTTCGCCCACCTCTCAAATACCCCAAAATGGGCATATCAGCCGGCCATAGCTATATGGGATTCAAATGAAAGATATTTGGGAGTAGATTACGAATATGACATTAAAATTTGCATTCAAGTCTAGGTGGCGCCTTTGCTCCTAAAAATACGTCGAATAGGTTAATTGACCCATTATGGCATTATGGGACTCAAATGAGAGGTATTTGAGAGTAGAAAACGAATTTCATATCCAATTTTGAAGCCAAGTGTTTGGGCATACGCCCTAAATCACCCCCTAAACTGAACTTCCTTTCCGACTATGGCAATGTGGAGCTCATATCAAAGGTATTTGGTAGTAAAAAACAAAGTTGATATCTATTTTCAGGGCAAAGTGCCGGTGGTCGCACCAGCCCCAAAACACCCTCCAAACGGTTCATATTTACCAACCATGGCACTATGGGGCTCAAATTAAAGGGATTTGGTAGTGGAGCATAAAATTGATATCCATATTTTAGTCGAAATTTACCTTCCCTAAAAATCACTTCTCATTACCCTAATTTTCAAAAAAACCAGATCTCGGAAATTGGTAGTGCGATTCGTTCGAAAAACCGGCCAAATGGATATATAGACCAATCAGGACAATATATTGGGTTGCCCAAAAAGTAATTGCGGATTTTTTAAAAGAAAGAAAATGCATTTTTAATAAAACTTAGAATGAACCTTAATCAAATATACTTTTTTTACACTTGTTTTTCTAAAGCAAGCTAAAAGTAACAGCTGATAACTGACAGAAGAAATAATGCAATTACAGAGTCACAAGCTGTGAACAAATTTGTCAACATCGACTATATGAAAAATCCGCAATTACTTTTTGGGCAACCCAATACTCAAAGAGAAACGCGCTTGAAAGAAAACAAGTAAGAGTGTGCTAAGTTCGGGCGGGCGGAATCTTGGGAACCCAAGAACTCAAATCGGAAGATCGGTTTATATGGAAGCTATACTAGGTTATAGACTGATTTGGACCGTACCAGACACAATTATTGGAAGTCATAACAGGACACCATATGCAAAATTTCAATCAAATCGGACAAAAATTGCGGCTTGTAAGCGCTCAAGAAGTTAAATCGGGATATAGGTTTAAATGGGACTATATCAGGTTATAGACCGATTTGGACCGTACAAGGCGCACTTATTGAAAGTCGTAACAGAACGTTACTTACAAATTTTCAGCTAAATCGGACAAAAATTGGGCCTTCAAGGGGCTCAAAATTTCAGCCAAATCGGACAAAAATTGGGCCTTCAAGGGGTTCAAGAAGTGAAATCGGTTTATATGGAGGTTATATCAGGTAATACACCGATTTGAACCGTACTTGGCACGGTTGTTGGAAATTATAAAAAATCACCACATGCAAAATGTCAAGAAGTCGAGCTCTATCGTGATTTCGACAGACGGAAGGACGGACATGGCTGGAACGTCGAGTCGGGATCTCAGATGAATATTTCGAGGTGTTACTAACGGAATGACTTGATTAGTATACCCCCATCCTATGGTGGTGGGTATAAAAACTTATTTGCTTTTTATGAACATCAAATTTCAATATAACGGGCAACTCTGTTTGCCAGGCGTCTTGCTTAAATTTACTATGCAATGGAGTCTCTTACCTTTGGCTCTAATATCCCTTCAATTACATTGTCCTTGCTCAGATAGCTGAGTAGGTTGTTGTTGTTCCTTAGCCTACCTTATTTGTCTGAACATTTCCTAAGTCGTTGTACACGTTCGTAATTAATAACAATGATTTATGGTCAAGTTTGTCATGATGTAGTTGTTGCTGCTGTAGTTGTAGTTGCCATTGTTGTGTGTTGTTGCTTTTTCCAGAATATTGTTTATTTTAAGAAATTTATGTTTTATGTATTCAAGTTGTTAAACAAAATGTAAATATGCACAGCTCGAACGAATAGAAACATTAAATATGGACGTGTTGCTCTCGACTCATCGAGATAACCGAACCATTGGGCATCGACCCATAAACAGCAAGGCTTACAGTCAATGGGCCACCAGGTAGATTTCTAATTGGTAATTTGTTATGGAAATTGATTTAATCTTTGCCAAGGGGACTTTTAGCCCGGACTTACTCATACCAAACATCAGCTATCTCACATTGAAAGATTTATTAATCGAATTCCTAGAGCCAGTAATGTAAGAAACTAATGAAGCATAAAGAATTACATTTTTAATCAACTCTGCATTTTAAGTTTTCATGCGAACTGTGAAGGAGAGAAACTCGAAATATCCTACAGTGCCAATGCAATAAACAATAAAGGCAAATATTTGAGTTTGTAATTTATAATGGGCTTGCCAAATAAAAAAAAAAAAAACAATTTAACATCAGGGTCTCAAAGCTTTAGTTTAAAATTATCAAATAAGTAAATTTTAGAATTGAATAATTAAAACTAAAGGAAGCAAGCAAAATTTGATTTTCGTATGAAAACGTAAACAAGTTTAGATTTTCGTAAAAGAACTGTCTTTAACTTCTACTTCTACCAAAGAACCGAAGGCTTTGGTGCAGTCACATCCTCCTGCAGAGACAAATAAGGAAATCTGGTAACAGACACAAATAACATGCTGAGGATATGGAAGGAACATTTTACCCAACTGCTAGTGTCCGATGTTGGCGGCGAAGAGAATACCGCAGAACCAATCCCTGATGATGGTATAGAATGTTTAACTCCAAGTCAGAATGAGGTCCAAGTAGCAGTGACCCGACTAAAGAACAACAAGGCAGCAGGAGCCGACGGATTACCCGCTGAGCTATCTTACACCGGAGGCGACACGCTGATAAGGCGCATGCATCAGCTTATCTAAGCAATTTGGCTAGAAGAACGCTTACCCAATGATTGGAACCTCAGCATACTGCGTCCCGTACACAAGAAAGGAGACAAGACGGAATGTGCCAACTACAGAGGAATTAGTCTTCTCCCCATTCGCATACAAGATACTCTCGAGCGTTGTGTGTGACAAATTAAAACCTAAAGTCAATGAGATAATTGGTCCCTATCAATGCGGCTTTTGACCTGGTAAATCCAGGACCAGACCAGATATTCACAATGCGCCAAATCCTGGAGAGAACCAATCAATAATGATGGTATAGAATGATCGCAGAATCAATCAATGATGATGGTATAGAATGTTTACCTCCAAGTCAGAATGAGGTTCATGCAGCAGTGACCCTACTAAAGAACAACAAGCCAGCAGGAGCCGACGGGTTACCCGCTGAACTATTTAAGACCGGAGGCGACACGCTGATAAATCCATCCTGGACCAGATATTCACACTGCGCCAAATCCTGGAAAAGACCCGAGAAGGACAAATCAACACCTACCATCTGTTTGTTGACTACAAAGCCGCCTTCGATACTCCTTTACGTTCAAAGGTATTTCAAGCCATGTCAGAGTTTGGTATCCCTGCAAAATTTATAAGGCTCTGCAGAATGAGACTTGCTGATACACGTTCCTCAGTAAGAATAGGAAAGAATCTCTCGGAACCATTTAATACCCAACGAGGTTTCAGACAAGGAGACAACCTATCGTGTGATCTCTTTAATATCCTGCTGAAGAAGATTATTCGAGATACAGATGTGAATAGATATGGCACACTAATCACAAGAGAACACATGCTACTCGCCTATGCCGACGACATAGATGTCATAGGTCGGTCACCGGAAATAGTAACTGCAGCCTTTGAAAGAATCGAAAGAGAGTCAATGAAAATGGATCTGACAGTAAATGGAAATAAGACGAAATGGATGGTTTCAACTCCCAAAAAGTCTTGCACAACCGAGTAGATAAAGAAAATGGAGAAAGTTGGGAACCACAACTTTGAGACAGTCAGTAACTTTATCTACCTAGGCACCGCCCTAACCGAAACGAATGACACCAGTTTTGAGATTAAGCGAAGAATAAATACAGGCAAACAGATGCTACTTTGGACTAAGTAAGCAGTTTAGACACAAGGCCACCTCTCGACAGACGAAGGATTACACTATACAAGACACTCATGCTACCCGTGTTGTTATATGTTTCTGAGGTATGGTAACTTGTGAAAGCAGAGGAGGCAGTACTGGGAGTATTTGAGAGAAAGATTCTTCGTAAAATATATGCAACAGTTTGCGTTAATGGAGAATACAGGTGACGTATGAACCACGAGCTGTATGACGACGATAGCATAGTTACACGCATCAAAATACAACGGCTGCGTTGGCTAGGAAATGTTGTCAGAATGAAAGAAGAAGCACCAGCAAAGAAGTCTTTTGAAGGCAAACACGGTGGTACACGCAAACCGGGAAGACCAAAAACCCGTTGGAAAGATCAAGTGGTGACATATGAACCATGAGCTGAATGACGGCGATAGCATAGTTACACGCATTAAAATACAACGGCAGCGTTGGCTAGCTCATGTTGTCAGAATGGAAGAAGAAGCTCCAGCAAAGAAGTCTTTTGAAGGCAAACACGGTGGTACACGCAAACCGGGAAGACCAAAAGCCCGATGGAAAGATCAAGTTGTGGGAGACACCTCGAAACTTGGTGTCAGAGATTTTAGAATGAGCGCAGAAGATCGAGGCGCTTGGAACGCTATTCTACGTTCGGCTAGTGGAACAAATATTCCGTCATAGCCAATTAAAGTAAAAGTAAGAACTGTCTTTAAAATATGGCTACATATCATTAACGGCCTTAGAAGATAAGGTTACGATATAGGGCGAATGGTTATTTAGTATCATATTGCCCAAAGCTCTCACAGCTCTTACAGAATACATTATCAAAAATCCGTAGTTAATCAGCATGTTTCCTATTGTATCCTATCAAACTGTGATCTGTATAGTAGACCCAAAGAGTTAGAGTTCAATTTTAGACAATGAAAGCACAGAGATAGGTCTCTTATAGTTTGCCAGGAATCGCTACAACCTAAGTACAATGGAACTGTGCTTAGAAAAGTTGTGCGTCATTTGAGTCTTGCAGATGTTTAAAGATTTTATAATTGATATTAAAAAATATTTGTCTCCATTGGTGGAACAATAGATCCTTAACTTTACGTCTTATCATTAAAAACATACATCTTTTCACTAATGTCCAAATGCCCTTGAAGCTTAGGAAATTAAATCTGGAAAAATGACATTATCGTATGTCTTAGTTGAAGAAAATCCCCACTTTTTATCCCGTTTGCCTTTCAAATTTTTCTTCTCCTATAACATCATTTCCTAGTTTGTTACATTCCTCTATAATACATGCCATACCTTTGCCTACAAGTTTTACGCACAGAAAAACACCAAATATGGCCATTTTATTTTGCACATTTACATAATCAATTATTTCCAAGTTAAATAAAATCATTTGACACAACTAACCCCAGCACTTAACACTCAGATAATTTACCATTATCCGTTACTAATGGCCGCCACCACCAAGTGAAGTGAGTCTGTAAAAACCATATTATTGATGAGCTTTTTCCACTTGACAAAGTCGGTTGGCACCATGACACCCAGGCCAGCATCATCATTGTCATCATCATCATCACCATTGGTATGCTTATCATCATCACCCAATAGCATTGGTTTGGCACCATTATTGGAGTCATTATTATAGCTCTGGCACAGAGAAGAGCTATACAAACGGCAACATAATAACAAATGATATGACTTTTGCAATTGTTTTAATGCTGAGAAAAGTACAATAACAACAAATAAGTTTCTCAGTTGGAAAAATTGTGTAATAGGCATTTAAACTTTAACATCAGTCTTCCGCACCACACCATACAGCACGACAATGAATTCCCTTCCAAATGCTAATAGGAAAAATATAAACTCTTGTAATAGACTTCCCTTGAGCCTTTGGTCACAAACTTCGATTGTACAGTGTTTTGGTAAAGAAAATGAGCAAAATAGTCCTTATGTAAAAAACACAAGCTTTACTGCAGTTGAAGCAGCCAGTAGTAAAGGCATTTTCTGGAAAATATTCTATTTTTATACCAATCACCATAGAATGGGGGATTAGTAGTCATTCCGTTTGCAACACCTCGAAATATTGATCCAAAACCCCATAAGGTACATATATTCTTGATCGTCTCAACATTCCGAGTAGGTCTAGCGGTCGAACTCGTAAGGCTAGTCATTTGACCTATTGACTTAGGTCGTTAAGGATTGAAAATTTGCAATCTGGGCTTAAATTTGGATATAGCACCATATAAACCGATCTCCCGATTTGCCTTATTGAGCCCCTGTAAGCAAAAATTTTTATCCGACTAAAACTACCCTTTCTTTTGAGAAAGGGTACCATTTCCTTTGGAAATGGGTACTGAAACTACCCTTTCCTTTTGGGAAAAGGTATCAAGCCGACCCTTCCCTTAGGGAAACGGTACTAAAACTACTCTTCCCTTTGGAAAAGGGTACTAAATCTTCCCTTTCCTTTGTGAAAGTGTACTAAAATTCACCTTTTCTTTGGGAAAGGGTACTAAAACTCCCCTTTCCTTTGGAAAAGGGTAATAAAAACTCCCCTTTCCTTGGGGAAAAGGTAATAAAACTGCCCTTTCCTTTGGAAAATGGTACTTAAACTAACTTTTCCTTTAGGAAATGGTACTAAAGCAACCCCTTTCTTTAGGAAAAAACTAGTCCTCCCTTTGGGAAAGGATACTAAAACTACCCTTTCCATAAGAAAGAGGGTTCTAAAACTACCCTTTTCTTTGGGAAAGGTTACTAAAACCACCCTTTCCTGTAGGAAATTGTACTGAAACTACCCTCTTCTTTGGGAAATGGTACTAAAACTTGCCCTTTTTTTTGGGAATGGGTACTAAAACTACCCATTCCATTGGGAAAGGCAACTAAAACTACACCTTTTTTAGGAAAGAGTAACAAAACTACCCTTTCCTTTTGGAAAGACAACTAAAACTACCCTTTCCGTTGGGAAAGACAACTAAATCTGGCCTTTCCTTGGGGAAAGGGTACTAAACTACTCTTGGCATTGGGAGAGGGTACTAAGACAACCCTTTCCTTTGGGAAAGGGTAATAAGTCTACCTTTTCCTTTGGGAAAGGGTACTACGACTACCCATTCCTTTGGGAGAGTTCACAAAGACTACCCTTTCCGTTGGAAAAGGGTACTAACACTACCCTTTCCACTGGGAAATTGTACTAAGACTACCCTTTCCTTTGGGAAAGGGTATTCAGATTATATTCTCCTTTGGCAAACGGTAGTCTAAGCAACCTTTCCTTTGGGAAAGGATACTAAAACTTCCTTTTCTTCTCTGAGAGGGTGCTAAAATTACCCTCTCCTTTGGGAAACGATACTAAAACTACCCTCTCCGTTGGAAAAGGGTACTAGCAGTACCCTTTCCTTTGGGAAAGGGTACTAAAACTACCCTTTCCTTTGGGAAAGGGTACTAAAACTACCCTTTCATTTCTAAAAGGGTACTAAAACTACCCTTTCATTTCTGAAAGGGTACTAAAACTACCCTTTCTTTTTATAAAGGGTAATAAAATTTCCCTTTTCTTTGGGAAGGAGAAGAAAAACTACCCTTTACTTTGGGAAAGGATACTCAAACTGCCATTTTCTTTGGGAAAAGGTAATAAAACTACCCTTTCCTCCGGGAAAGGGTACTAAAACAACCCTTTCCTTGGGGAAAGGGTAATAAAACTACCCTTTCCTTCAAGAAAGGATACTTAAATTATCCTTATTTTGGTAAAAGGTTCTAAAACTACCCTTTCCGTTGAGAAAGGTTACTAAAACCGAATTTTTATTTTGGAAAGTGTACTAAAACTACCCTCTCCTTTGGGAAGGGGTACGTAAACTACCCTCACCTTTTCGACAGGGTACTAAAACAACTGTTTTCTTTGGAACGGGTACACTTTCCCAAAGGAAAGGGTTATAAAACACCCATTTTCTAAAGGAAAGGGTACAAAGACTACATTTTCCTTTGGAAAAGGATACTAAAACTACCCTTTCCTTTGGGAAAGGGTACTAAAGCTACCCTTTCCTTTCTGAAAGGGTACTGAAATTTCCTTTTCCTTTGGGAAAGGGTACTAAAACTACCCTATCCTTTCTGAAATGGTAATAATGCTACCCTTTCCGTTGGGAAAGGGTACTAGAAATACCCTTTTTTGGGAAATGGTACATAGACTACCCTTTCCTTTGAGAAAGGGTAATAGAACTACCATTTCCTTTCGGAAAGGGTAATAAAACTAACCTTTCCTTTGGGAAAGGGTTCTAAAGCTACCCTTCCCTTTGAGAAAGGGTCCTTCAACTACCCTTCGCCTTGCGAAAGAGTACTAAAACTACCCTCATCTCTGGGACAGGGTAAAAAAACTACCCTTTCTTTTGGAACAGGGTACTAAAACCACCCTTTTCGCTAAGAAAGGGTACTTAGACTACCCTTACCTTTTTGAAAGGGTACTTATAATACCCTTTCCTTTGAGAAAGGGTACTTAAACTACCCTTTCCTTTGGGAAACGATACTAAAACTACCCTTTGGCAAGAGGTACTGAAACTACCCTTTCCTTTGGGAAAGGTTTCTTAAACTACCCTTCGCTTTGGGAAAGGGTACTAAACTACCCTCACCTTTGGAAATGGGTACTAAAACTACCTGTTCCCATGGGAAAGCCTACCTAACCTAACCTTTTCTATGAGAAGGGTTAATCAGACTATCCTTTCCTTTGGGAAAGGGTACTAAAAATACCCAATCCTTTGGGAAATGGTACTTAAACTACCCTTTCCTTTGAGAAAGGGTACTAAAACTACCCTGTACTTTCCCGAAATTAAATTATCCTATCCTTTACCCTTTTCCAAAGTGTTTTCTACTGAATCTACACTTTTGTTTGGGAAAGAATACAAAACTACTCTTTGCTTTGAGAAATGGTACTTAAACCTCCTTTGCTTTTCTTTGGAAAAGGGTGGCTTATTTACCCTGTTTTTGGGAAAAGGGTAATAAATCCACCTTTTCTTTTGGGAAAATGCACCAAAAGAAAAGGGCATTTAAACTCCCCTTTCCTTTGTGAAAGGGTGCTTTAACTCGTTGGCCATTGTAGCACTGAGGTAAGCATTCCCGTCTATGACGCTACTACTACTACCTATTTTGCTTTCCTTATCCCACTCGGCACCACTGTCTCCCTTTCTTTCTTTATGTTAATTACCAATAATGTAACAAAGCTAATTTCCTTTGCCAGTTTCGAACTCTATTTGCTCTTCACTACGGCTGCATAAATAATGGAAATGGAAAATTAATGGATTTTCTAGTATTGCAAGGCGGAGGGGAACACAGGGCAACACAAAGAAAATGGGCAAACTGTATGACGAAGAAGAAGAAGAAGAAATAAACTATGCCATACAAGTTATCTATGGCTGTTTGTTGTTTGACCCCCTGCTTCTTGTAGTTCCAGCATTGCAACGCTTCATTGCCATTCACCCACTCAACCCAAACGAACCGAATCGAAGCAACTCTCCAGTTCCTTATAGAGAACGAGCATTATAGCCATTATAATGACATCCTTGCAAATGAAACAATTGAATAATAACTTATTATCGACTGCTTACAAGCGGATGCTTCAACCTCATTTATTCATGTCGTCCTTAGCCCATTATTAATACATGCATAAGTGATTGTGATTGTGTGTGAATGCGAAAGTGAATGAGTGAGTATGAGTATGAGTATCAATGCGGTTGTGGGTGATTGTTGTGATGGCTTTCCGCTTGATTGGTGTGAGTATGTATCGTCTGGTCAGACTAAAGGACTTGATAAATATTTTTCATTATATGTCGAACTATCTGCGACTTAGTGTATTGGGTATGAAAGGGAGAGAGTTATACAATGCGAATTCCTTTAAGCAAACATTTATGGCGTCTATGGTTTTACTGAATTTTGCCAAACGATAAAGTGTAGTTCACAATCATCCTTGACTGGGTATGGCTTCGAAGATAACCACGCAATATCGTTGTTATTGTTGTCATTATAAACATTTACTTGTTGTTACTTGACTACATTCTAAGTGGTCCTTGCTTGCTTGCTCTTAAATGGACCCATAGACCAATGCTGCCATTGGGTACAGCAAACATTTTGTAACAAATTTCAAATTTGGATTTATAATCCATCAACCATCAAGCCAAAAGGCTAAGTGAAACAGTATACAGAGACAATCACTATAATGGGGACTTACGCATTGTAAACGGTTGAGCGCCTATTGTGGCACTACCTGAAATTGCGGGGGTTGGTGCAAGATTATGGCTAAACGAATACTTTTTTTCTGTCTAAATTATTTTCAGCCCACCTGGCCCCCATTATTGTCGTGCATGTTGGATTCAAATCTTCTTCATTCTAATTTCTGCCGTAAATTTCGTCTTTGATCTTAAGCGCTTTTTGGCGGTAAACCAAATACACGGTCCCACATTTGGATATCAGATTCGTATTCTACTTCCAAATACCTTCATTTGAGCTCCTTATTTCGATGGTCAGTAAATAATTGCTATTTGAGGGGTGTTTTGGCACCGAAAGTGGGTATTAATTTCGTACTCTTCTCCCCAATACCTTTCATTTAAGCCCCATATTGACGTCGTCGGTGAATATGCCCCACTTAGAGGTGTTTTGCGGAATGGGGTGATCCTCTAAACACTTAGCCCTGAAAATCGTGCATCGTGACCTAATCTCAAATTTCATTCATTTGAACCCCATATTTCCATTGGTCTCAAAATTAGATGTCAAATTCGTCTTCTAATCTCAAAAACCTTTCATTTGAACCCCTTGTTGCCAAAGTCAGCAAATATGTCCGGTTTGGGGTATGGGCCCTAAAACTATCACTCCCTTTAAGACCTAAATGGACATGTTGAGCAAATACGTCCTATTTGGGGGTTGTTATGGAGGTGGAACGTCCCCTAGGCAGTTGGTCCCGAATGTTGATATCAGATTCGTGGTCCAGTCCCTAATACCTTTCATTTGAGCCCCATATTTCCATAGTCGGCAAGAATGATCGGTTAAGGTGGTCTTTTGGGGGATGGGCGGCCGTTCAGTGACTTGTCCCTGAAAATATATGTCAGATTCGTGTTCTACTCTAAAATACCTCTTATTACAACCCCATATTGGAATAGTCAGCAAATAAGTCCTAAATGGGTGGTGATTTGAGGGTGGGTGGCCCCATAGACACTCTTTCTCGAATATTGATATCAAAATCGTGCTTTACTCTCAAAGACATTTTATTGAAGCCCCATATTGCTAAGGTCGTAAAGTTTTCCTTTTTGGGGGGTGTTTTTGGGGAGGGGCGGCCCCCAAACACTTGGACCCATATTTGGATATCACATTCGTATTCTAAACACAAATAGCTTTCATTTAAGTTGCATATTGCCATGGCCAGTAAATAATTCCTGTTTGAGGAAAATTTGGGGAAGGGGTGGACCCCCAGAATCTTGGTCCCACATTTAGATATCAGATTCGTCTTCTACCCGCAAATACTTTTCATTTGAATCCCATATTACCAAGGTCGGTAAATATGTCCACTTTAGGGGTGTTTTGGGGAGTTGGGGTAGTTCCCTTAACACTTGGTTCGACAATTTGATATCACATATTTTTTCTAATCCTAAATACCTTTAATTTGAGTCTTATATTGTCGTGAGTGGTCTAAATATATATTTGGTACTTTTTAGGAGTGGGGCGGCCCCCTTGGTACCCCATCCGAAGTTTGGATTTTAGGTTACAAAAGAGTACAAGGAGGCCACCGTAGCGCATAGGTCCGCCTATAACGCTGAACGCCTGGGTTCTAATCCTGGCTAGACCATCCGTAAAAATTTTCAGCGGTGGTTTTTTCCTCCGCTTAAGATGGCAACATTTGTGAGGTACTATGCCATGTAAAACTTCTCTCTAAAAGGTGTCGCACTGCGGCCAACGTTTGGACTCGGCTATAAAAAGGAGGGTCCTTATCATTGAGCTTAAACTGAAATCGGACTGCATTCATTGATATGTGGGAAGTTTGCCCCTGTTCTTTAGTGGAATGTTCATGGGCAAAATTTATTGTAGAGAGCACACAAAATTTCGCTTTAATTGCACTATCCATCTCCGAGATCTAACGTTTCTGAAAATTAGGGTAAGGGGAGGGTCCGCCCACCTCAGATATCGAAATATGTGGTATTCTTTTTTCACCACGGGCTCATCGTGCGCCATCTGTGAAAATTTCAAGGAAATCGAATGAGCCGTTTTTGAGTCTATATGTATTAGACAAACAAACAAACAAAAATTTATTTTTTTATACCCACCACCATGGCAAGGTGGTCATTCCGTTTGTAACTCCTCGCCATATTCGTCAAAGACCCCAAAAAGTATACATGTCGTGATCGCCTCGACGTTCTGAGGCTATCTAGTCATGTATGTTCATCGGTCTGTTGAAATCACGATACCGGTCGATCGTGGAGAGCTTTTATATTGATGTTGGTCCTTGGGGATTGCATATGGGCCATATCGGTTCAAATTCGGATATAGCTCCTATATAAACCGATCTCCCGATTTGAATTCTTGAGCCTTTACAAGCCCCAAATTTTGTCCGATTTGGCTGAAATTTTGCATGTAGTGTTCTGTTAAAACTTTCAACAAATGTGCAAAGTACGGTCCAAATCTGTCTATATCCTGATATAGCTCCCTTATGAACCGATCTCCAGATGTGACTTCTTGAGCCCTTACAAGCAACAATTTTTGTCCCATTAATCTGAAATTTTGCATGAGGTGTTTTTTTATGACTTCCAACAACTGTGCCAAGTACGGTCCAAATCGGTCTATAACCTGATATAGCTCCCATATAAACCGATCTCCCGATTTGACTTCTTGGGTCCTTACAAGCCGCTATTTTTGTCCGATTTGGCTGAAATTTTGCATGCGGTTTTCTGTTAGGACTGCCAACAACCGTTCCAAGTATGGTCTAAATCACTCTATAACATGATATAACTCCCATATAAACCGATCACCCGATTTGACTTCTTGAGCCCCAGGAAGCCGCAATTTTTGTCCGATTTGTCTAAAATTTTGCATGCGGTGATTCTGTTACGACTTCCAATAACTGGTCCAAATCAGGCTATAACCTGATATTGCTGCCATGTAAACCGGTCTCTCGATCATCATTGTTCGGTACCTAGAAGCTTCAATTTTTGCTGGTTTGACAGACGTTTGGTACATAGAATAAAATTATGCCCTCCAACTAAATTTATTTTGTATAGATTTTTAGCAGAATCCATGGAGGTGGTTTCCCAAGATTCGGTCGAACTGCGCACGCGTTTACTTGTTGTTTGTTCAGAATAAATTCAATTTAATTTTTTCCTGTAGACAAAACCATTTTGGGGGCGGGGGGATGCTCGGACCCACCCCCCTGGCTACGTCCCTGGCTGCCTTATAAACCGTTCTCCCGATTAGATTTCTTGACCCTCTAGAGGGCGCAATTCTTATCCGAATTGGCTGAAATTTTGCATATGCTGTTAAGGTATGGCTTCTAACAACTGCGACAAGTATGGTCTAAATCAGTCCATAATCCGATATAGCTACCCCATAAACTGATCCCCCGATTTGTTTCCTTTAGCCTATGGAGGGCGCAATTCTCATCCGATTTGAAATTTTGCATATGCTGTTTTAGTATGGCCTCTAAAAACTGTGGCAAGTATGGTCTAAATCAGTCCATAACCTGATATAGCTGTCATTTGAACCGATCTGATGTGATTTCTTGACCCTCTACAGGGCGCAATTCTCATCCGATTTGACCGAAATTTTGCATATGCTGTTTTAGTATTGTTTCTAACAACTGTGCCAATTATGGTATAAATCAGTCCATAACCTGATATAGCTATCATATAAACCCATCTCCTGATTTGATTTATTGAGCCTCTATAGTGCGCAATTCTTATCCAATTTGGCTGAAATTTTGCACATGCCGTTTTGGTGTGGCTTCTAACAATTGTGCTAAGTATGGTCTAAACCAGTCTATAACCTGATACAGCTGCCCCATAAACCGGTCTCCCGATTTTCTTTCTTCAGCCTCTAGAGGGCGCATTTCTTATCCGATTTGGCTGAAATTTTGCACATGCTGTTTTGGAATGGTTTCAATAACTGTGCCAATTATGGTATAAATCAGTCCATAACCTGATATAGCTATCATATAAACCGATCTCCTGATTTGATTTCTTGACCCTCTAGAGGTCGCAATTCTCATCCGATTTGGAAGAAATTTTGCGCATGCTATTTTGGTGTGGCTTCTAACATTTATGCTAAGTATGATCTCCCGATTTTCTTTCTTCAGCCTCTAGAGGGCGCATTTCTTATACGATTTGGCTGAAATTTTACACATGCTGCTTTGGAATGGTTTCTAACAATTGTGGTAAATATGAACTTCGAAAAAATTTTTAATTTATTTTTTATGGACAAGACTGTCAATCTATTGTTACTGAAAGCTTTGACAAACTTTTATCGTTGTAAAAAATTTGGCCATGTTTTTTTCATAGGAAATGTTAAAAACATTTGGTAAAAATGGAATTTTAGGGATATTTTTTTTCCAAAATTTAATTATTTTTTTTTTATTCTATTACAAAAGAGAATGCCATCGTAATATTTTTGTATTAGTTTTTATCAAAAATTCATATAAATTTTTACATTTTTTTTTTCTAATAAACTAAAAATCTCTTTTTTCCCATATAATTTCACTGGGCTATGCCATTGTGAATATTTAAATAACAAACTGCCAATAATTTGATTAACGATGTTCTGCCATCACTTTTAGATTCCACTCCCTTTCTTTACTCGTTTTCTGTACTTGCCTTTATTGGTATTTATTTATGCAGACACAAACAGACGCAGACACACACACACTAAATAAATGAGTTTAACATAAACTCTGTAATTAAACAATAAATAGAACAACGCATCTACATATGTATGTGTGTACGATTGTGAATGATATTTATGCTGCAAATAAGTAAGTCAATACATGTATTTATTGTGGGAGGATAAATTGAACGATAAATTTAACATCCATAATTTAATGCGGAATTCGATAATTTAAGGTTTAACCGATAAAGCTGCCATTTGCAGGAAGTTCTTTAAGCGAGACAAATCATAATTGGAAAGAATTATGCTTTGGAATGAAGTTGGGCACAATGGCATGAGGGGCGAAAACTATTCTTAAAAAGTTATTTTTTGTAACTTAAAAAAAAACGACTATAATGAATTTTTGGTGTCAAAATGTTTGTTTTAAGTTTCTATTTGCCCTATTTGAGGGCTTAATCATTCTGCAGAATGATTGTCACCTAAATGTTATGCCATTATTTCCTACTTCAAATTTCCTAAATAATTGAATCGTTGCCTTTAACGAAATGAACGGCCTGTTTATATGGATGGGCGTTGATAACTTGAAAATATGATTGACCACGGCAGTCAAAGACATAAGAAAGAAACTCTCTGGTCACATTGAAGTTGCTGTTGTCAAAGAGTCTCCTTTGTGACCACAATTTCAGGCATCATACATCACCACATGTCAACCTGCATGTCGTAACGCGTCATTTTATAGACACTTCCTACACTCCTCGAGCGTTTCTCCATGCCTCTCAGTCACTGCTGCTTCACACCATTCCAACTTTTGATTGGAAATGGCATCTTTGTTGTGGCAACTTTGCGTATGCCACTGGCAGGCGCACGTTTAACTGTGGCTTGTTTTGGTCGCTCCCACAGTTGTTGCTATTTCTGCTGCTCCGGCTGCTGATAAATGTACGTGATTTTCGCACTTTAACAGTCACCAGTGACGCCGCCGTCATCAAAACCAGGAATAAGTCTACGGGCATTGTCACAACACTTATTGCCGCGCCATTTGAGTGTCCATTTTTCGTCTCTTATCGTCACCATCGCATCGTCTCTGGTAATTGACAATCTCGTTGACAATGTGCACGTCCTAAGAGTGGAATAGTGAAATTTTCAAATCATTTCAACCACAAAGGCTTTACGTAGACCAAATCACAGACTAAATTGGATTAAATTTGAATGGAAATTTTAATAAGTGGGCTGTTTTTATTTTGCGAGGCAAGTGGACACATCGTTCAAAATTTATGAGGTGTACTTTTTTTCTTTTGGTTTTTAACTAAAGTAAATAGATTTTCTCTAAAGGAGGACCGTACAGGACTAAACAATTGAAGAAACAAGGAGAAAGCATGGGAAGTTAAAACTTAGGATATGAAAAAATTGATTTTGGAATTTAAATTTTTGTAGAAATTTTTACTAAATTTTGGTTTTTTTATACCAAACACCAAATGTTGGGGGTATATTCATTTTGTCATTGCATTTGCAACACATCGAAATATCCATTTCCGACCCTATAGAGTATATATATTCTTGATTAGCGTAAAAATCTAAGACGATCTAGCCATGTTCGTCTGACCGTCTGTCTGTTGAAATCACGCTACAGTCTTTAAAAATAGAGATATTAAGGTGAAACTTTGCACAAGACGGGAGATGGGCTATATCAGATTATATCTTGATATAGGCCCCATATAGACCGATCCGCCAAATTAAAGTCTTGGCCCATTGAAGCCACATTTATTATCCGATTTGGCTGAAATTTGGGACAGTGAGTTATGTTAGGCCCTTAGACATCCCTCTTCAATTTGGCTCAGATCGGTCCGGATTTGGATATAGCTGCAATATAGAGCGATCCTCCGATTTAGGGTCTTAGGCCCATAAAAGCCACATATTTTATCAGATTTTGCTGAAATTTGGGACAGTGAGTTGTGTTAGGCCCCTCGACATCCTTCGTCAATTTGGCCCAGATCGGTCCAGATTTGGATATAGCTGTCATATAGACCGATCCTACGATTTAGGGTCCTAGGCTCATTAAAGCCACATTTATTATCCGATTTTGCTGAAATTTGGGACAGTGAGTTGTGATAAGCCCTTCGACATCCTTCGTCAATTTGGCCCAGATCGGTCTAGATTTGGATATAGCTGCCATATAGACCGATCCCCTGATTTAGGGTTTAAGGCCCATAAAAGCCACATTTATTACTCGATTTTGCTGAAAGTAGTGTTGGGCTCTTCGACATCCTTTGTCAATTTGGCTCAGATCGGTTCAGATTTGGATATAGCTGCCATATTGCCCGATCTCTCGATCTAAGGTTTTGGGGTCATAAAAGGCTCATTTATTGTCCGATGACGCCGAAATTTGGGACGGTGAGTTTTGTTGGGCCCTTCGACATCCTTTTCAAATTTGACCCAGATCCGTCCAGATCCGCCATATAGACCGATATCTCGATTTATAGTCTTGATCCCATAAAAGTCGCATTTATAATACGATTTCACTGGAATTTTACACAGTGACTTATGCTAAGCATTTCGACATCCGTGTAGTACATGGTTCAAATCGGTTTATTTTTAGATATAGCTACTTAAAAGACCAATATTTTGTTATACACAATTTGGTGTTCATTTCATTGGGAACAAGGAGTCGGTCGCCAGACACTTGGAACTTCGGGAAATTCCGTAGACACTTTTGACCAAATGCTTATACCAGATTATTGGTCCCAAATGATAATAACAGTTGCTTACTCTACTGTCAAAGACCTTTAACTTGAGTCCTTTATTGCGGCGATCTACAAGTCCTGTTGAAAGGCTGGCTGGCTATCAGAATCGTACTCTACTGTTTGAGATCTTCCATTTATCTTCCATATAGTGGCGATCGACCTGCATGTCGTATTGAAGGGTATTTCGTGAGTCGGCCGTACACAGACCCTTGGTTTTAAATTTGTATTCCAGATTCATACTCGCAGTCTACTCCCTAAGACCTTTTATTTGTTACCCATTTTGTGATGTTGGGCATACATGCCCGTTTTGGAGGGGGATTCGGGAGGTCCCGTAGACACCTTTGACCAAATGCTTATACCAGATTCTTGGACCTAAGTGATAATAACAAATACTGTCAAAGACCTTTCACCTGAGTCCTTTATTGTCGCTATCTACATGTGTTTTTGAAGGACTGGTCATGACTCAGATACTTGGATCCTTATATTAATATTAGATTCTTACTCTAATATTTTCCCTTTAAGTTTCATATAGTGCCGATCGACCTACATGCCGTATTGAAGGGTATTTAATGAGTGGGTAGTACCCATATTCATTGTTCTAAATCTGTATTACAGATTCAAAGTCTACACCCTAAAGCCTTTTAGTTGTTACCCAGCTTGTGATGTTGGCCATACATCTCCGTTTTTTGGGGGGTTTTGGTATTTGGGAGGTCCCGTAGACACCTTTCACCAAATACTTATACCACTTTCATGCTCTACTCCCAATTACCTTACATTTGATACCCATAAATGTCCAAATCGATAAATATGCCATTTTTGGGCTGCATTTTGGGGGTTGAAGCTGCTCCCCGCCACTTGGTGTCAACTTTTTATATCAAGTTGTACTCTACTCTTAAATACCTATCATTTGATATCCATATTGTCCCAATCGGCTAAGATGTCCGTTTGAATGGGTTTTGGGGTGGGGCGTTCCCCCTGGTTATCTGATTCCAAATTTTTATATCAATTTTTTGTTTCCGCATTATTATAAGGCAGCATACAAAAAATAAATACATCAATCGGTGCACCCATCCCCTAGATCTGACGTTTTTGAAAATTATGGTAAAGGGGAGGGTCCGCCCCCCCTTTTGGATATCAAAAAATGGAGTACCCTATTTTCACCAGGGGGGGCAAATTCTACCATGTCATGAAAATCGGTTCAGTCGTTTTTAAATCTATACGGAACAGATAAACAAATAAAGCGAATCAATTTAATTTTTATATAATAGATGTGATGAATCGCGATCTACATGTGTGTGGGCGGAGCTGCTGCCCGCCACTTGGTGTCAACTTTTTATATCAAGTTGGACTCTACTCTTAAATTCCTTTCATTTGATACCCATGTTGTCCCAACTGGCTGAGATGTCCGTTTGAATGGGTTTTGGGGTGGGGCGTTCCCCCTGGTTATCTGGCCCCAAAATTTTATACCAATTTTTTGTTTCTTCATTACCATAAGGCAGCATACAAAAAAAAATACTTAAATCGGTGTACCCTTCCCCGATACCTGACGTTTTTGAAAATTATGCTAAAGGGGAGGGTCCGCCCCCCCTTTTGGATATCAAAAAATGAGACACCCTATTTTCACCTGGGGAGCCAAACTCTACCATTTGTGAAAATGTCATGAAAATCGGTTCAGCCGTTTTTAAGTCTATACGGAACAGACAAACAAATAAAGCGCATCAAATTAATTTTTATATAATAGATGTGATGAATCGCGATCTACATGTGTGTGGGCGGAGCTGCTACATGTGTGTGGGCGGAGCTGCTGCTCGCCACTTGGTGTCAACTTTTTATATCAAGTTGTACTCAACTCTTAAATACCTTTCATTTGAAATCCATATTGTCCCAATCGGCTGATATGTCCGTTTGAATGGGTTTTGGGGTGGGGCGTTCCCCCAGGTTATGTGACCCCAAAGTTTAATACCAATTTTTTGTTTCTGCATTATTATAAGGCAGCATACAAAAAATTACTTAAATCGGTGCCCCCATCCCCGATACCTGACGTTTTTGAAAATTATGGTAAAGGGGAGGGTCCGCTCCCCCTTTCGGATATCAAAAAATGGAGTACCCTATTTTCACCAGGGGGGCCACACTCTACCATCTGTGAAAATTACATGAATATCTGTTCAGCCGTTTTTGAGTCTGTAAAAAACAGACAAACAAATAAAGCACATCAATTTCAGTTTTATATAATAGATGCGATGTTACACCTGGCAAATATCGATGGCACTATCGATACTATCGATATTTTACTTTTTGTCTGAATATCGATTAATATTTTCCCTATCGATACTATGGGCTAAGTTCACTTTTTTTTCAAAATTTAACAAAACTAAGCTATCCGACCCCGAATGTATCCTTTAAGATACATTGCGCCTATAGAGGGCGCAATTTTCATCCGATTAGACTACAATTTTGTGCAATAATTTCTTTCATGACTTCCAACTTACTTTATTAAATTTGGGTTTTCTCGGTCTGTGCATTGATACTGCTTCTATATAAATCGATCTTCTGATTTTCAATTCTCATTTTCGTTTGAAATATAGGTGATGGGAAGTTAACAATAGTATCGATACTATCGATATTTATTATTTAATAAAAAATCGAAAATATCGAATGTTGCGATTATCGATAGTTTGCCAATCGAAAAAATCGAAAATATCGAATGTTGCGATTATCGATAGTTTGCCAAATCTACCTGTAGTGCGTTTTTCTAAGATTTAAATTCTTTGTCGAACCAACATCGCTTATAAACCAAAAATAATCGGTTAAATTAATGATAAGGTAATCTAAGTTCACCTATTTTAAATGTCTCCAAAACTTAACGACAAAGGCTCTAAGCACTTCTAAATAGTTTTTTCTCTCAAAATTAGATTCACCCCACCATAGTTTCCTACCATTTTCACTTGTTTTCTTAACAAAAATTTTCCTTTTTAATTTATTCCCCCATTTTAAGTTATTTCTGGTACACTTTCTTTTATGGCGCATTCCATTAGAAACTTGCCAAGCACTCCAAAAAATATTCCATATTCATGGACCATGGGAGACTTGCTAAAGCAAAGACTAGAAAGGGGTTGCCCAACATCATGCCCCCATCCACCGACTCATTACCAACATTCTTTCAACTCTCATTATTTCATTTAAATTGCCAAAAACATAAACAGCTTTGGAAAGAGATGGAAGAATTTTTATTTTATTGTTATTTAACGCAAAAATAAAAATAAAAAAACAAATATCAACATAAATAGTAATGAAAGTTTTGCTACTTCAACTTTTATTTTGGTCAGCAAGTTAATGTAAAATTGCAGAACATTCTATGGAGCAGAACTTATTGTGGGCATAACATTTTATGGAATGAAGTTTGGGAGAAGTTTTAATGCAAATATATTTTGTTTAATTTCTCATTGTCACACATAAATGCATTCTTGTTGGCGACATTTAATTAACACTAGCTTTTGTTCCTGTTGCGCAGGGTTAGTTTTGAGGTTATAAAGGCCGACTTTAAACCTGATATCATTGAAATCTGGAGAAGAGTGTTTTATAAGACTTTAAAAAGGCGCATCAAAGAGGATTTTTTGGTAAGAGTAATATTTCCCCCGATCCCTCACATACTTGAATAATGAGTTCTTTAATATTCTTCGGCAGCCGGCGATCCGGCGTATTGGACTAGATAGGTCGATATATGAAGAAAGTTACCAATTGACCACAAATTTTAATATTACAGCTCGTGGTTCATACGACGCCTATATTCTCCGTTAACGCAAACTGATCCATATATTTTACGAAGAATCTTTCTCTCAAATACTCCAAGTACTGCATCATCTGCTTTCACAAGTACCCATGCCTCAGAACAATATAACAACACGGCTAGTATCAGTGTCTTGTATAGTGTAATCTTCGTCTGTCGAGGTATGGCCTTGTTTGCTGCTTACTTAGTCCAAAATAGCATCTGGCAAACCAGTATTATTTTTCGCTTTATCTCAAAATTGCTGTCATTCGTTTCGGTTACGGCGGTGCCGAGGTAGATGACTATCTTAATGATGTGGTTCCCAACTTTCTCCATTTTCTTTATCTGCTCGGTTGTGCAAATCGTTTTAGGAGTTAAAACCACCCACTTCATCTTATCTCCATTTACTGCCAGACCCATTGACTATCTTTCAATTTTTTCAAAGGCTGCAGTTACTACTTCCGGTGACCGACCTATGATATCGATATCGTCGGCATAGGCGAGTAGCATGTGCTCTCTTGCGATTAGTGAGCCATATCTATTCACATCTGGGTCTCGTATAATCTTCTCCAACAGGATATTAAAGACATCACACGATAGGCTGTCTCCTTGTCTGAAACCTCGTTTGGTATTAAATGTTTCGGAGAGATTCTTTCTTATTCTCACTGAGGAACGTGTATCAGCAAGTGTCATCCTGCAGAGTCTTATTAATTTTGCAGGGATACCAAACTCAGACATGGCTTGAAATACCTTTGAACGTAAAGGAGTATCGAAAGCGGCTTTGCAGTCAACAAAGAGATGGTAGGTGGTGTTGATTTGTTCTTCTCGGGTCTTTTCCAGGATTTGGTGCAGTATGAATATCTGGTCCAGGGTGGATTTACCAGGTCTAAAGCCGCATTAATTGGGCTTAATTATCTCATTGACTTTAGGTTTTAATCTTTAACACAGTACGCTCGAGAGTATCTTGTATGCGATGGGGAGGAGACTTATTCCTCTGTAGTTGGCCCATTTCGTCTTGCGTACGGGGCAAAGTATGCTGAGGATCCAATTACCGGGTATGCGTTCTTCTAGCCAGATTGCGCAGATATGCTGATGCATACGCCTTATCAGTGTTTCGCCTCCAGTCTTAAATAGTTCAGCGGGTAACCCGTCGGCTCCTGCTGCCTTAACATAATATGATATAGCTCCCATATAAACCGATTTCCCGATGTTACTTCTTTAGCCCCTCTAGGGCGCAGTTCTCATCTCAAATGGAATGAAATTTGGACCCTATGGTCACCAGCATCCAAACCAAGTATGGTCCGAATCGGTCCATAACCTGATATGGCTTCTTTAGCTTGACAATTTTCATCCTTTGTCTGCCTATTAAGAAATACCGGGCAAAGCACATGACAAATGCGATCCATGGTGGAAGGTATATAAGTTTCAACCCGGCCGATTTTATTACCCTTTTACTTCTTTTCCAATCTTTCACTCTTCTCCTTTAAAATCATTTCTAAAATTTCTGATTTTGTGGCTACCTTTTTTCATTATCCTTTAATGGCAAATTTTAGACATCAATCCATGTTTCGAGTTTATTCCACATTTTATTTCCAAAAAAGAAACCAAAACGTAACTCTACACAATTGGTAGCACAACTTTGACGCTTAATGTGTCATAAACTATTTGAAGTAATGGAAAAAAATGGATTTTCTTTGCCTTCATCGGCATTGTTGCAATTTCCCAATGAATGTATTGGTCTAAGACCAAAACACATTCATTGCAATCAAAATGCTATTGGCGTTGTCATTGGTCTACAGGCTGCTTTGGAAATAGCCAACATTTCTAAATTGTACGATTTGCTATTTCAGGGAGTTTGGTTTGTTTTGTTGTTATTGTTGTTGGTTCTGGGAGTCTCTGGGCAAATTTATGTCCTGGATTGCATTGCATTTTGCCGTTGTTATCATAAATTTTCTTTAGACAATTGTCGTAGTTGTCGTTGGCCATAGCCAACATTGCTTTTGGTCTTTTGCTAGACTCGCTTATTGGGATTTTTCGCATTGTGGTTGAGTATGAAATTGAAAAGTTTTATTGCCACTATTTAAGTGATATTTCGTGGTTGGTGCTTTTTTTTGGAATTTTTTTGTTCTTCGAAATGTCTCTTTGGAGTTTTTGTGTGTTTTATTTGTACGTATTTCAATTTGAAATAAAGTTAAATTGATTTAAATCGTAGTGTGAACATTGGAATTGAATAAAAATGTTCCCTGAATAGGTTGTTAAAGAATTTTTCTTAATTTAAATCAACTTAATCGGCTTAAATATTAAGATTTTGTTGAAATAATTTTTTTGATTTCGATTGGATTTTGCTTTTTATACCCACCACCGATTCATTTAAGACGATCTAGCCATGTCCGTCCGTCGGCAGTGTGTTCCGTGTGTTCGGCCGGGCCGAATCTTATATACCCTCCATCATGGGTTGCATCTGTCGAATTCTTTGCGCAGTATCTCTTTTTAGGCCAACAAAGAACAATGAATAAGGACGGAGTAGGGGGAGGAGCTATATCAAGTTATAGTCCCATTCGGTGCTCAAGAATCAAAATCAGGAGATCGGTTTATATGGGAGCTGTATCAAGCTATAGAACGATTCAGACCATATTGCACCCGTATGTTGAAGGCCATGAAAGAAGCCGTTGTACAAAATTTGTGCCAAATCGGATAAGAATTGCGCACTCTAGAGGCTCAAGAAGTCAAGACCCAAGATCGGTTTATATGACAGCTATATCAAGTTATGGACCGATTTGAACCATACTTGGCAAAGTTGTTGGATATCATAACAAAACATGTCGTGCAAAATTTCATTCCAATCGGATAAGAATTGCGCACTCTAGAGGCTCAAGAAGTCAAGACCCAAGATCGGTTTATATGGTAGCTATTTCAAAACGTGGACCGATATAGCCCATTTACAATCCCAACCGACCTACACTAATAAAAAGTATTTGTGCAAAATTTCAAGCGGCTAGCTTTACTCCTTCGAAAGTTGGCGTGCTTTCGACAGACAGTTGGCCAAATCGGATAAGAGTTGCGCCCTCTAGTGGCTGGAGAAGTCAAGATCCAAGATCAGTGTATGTGGCAGCTACATCAGGTTATGTACCTATTTGCGCCATACTCATCACAGTTTTTTGAAGTCATATCAAAACACCTCATGCAAAATTTTAGCCAAATCGGACGAGAAATGCGCCCTCAAGGGGCTCAAGAAGTCAAGACCCATGATCGGTTTATATAGCAGCTATAACAAAACATGGACCGATTTTCGCCATACTCATCGCAGTTTTTGGAAGTCATATCAAAATACCTTATGCAAAATTTTAACCAATTCGAGTGAGAATTGCGCCCTCCAGTGGCTCAAGAAGTCAAGATCCAAGATCGGTTTATATGGCACCTATACTAGGCTATGGACCGATTTGGACCATACTTCGTTCGAATCTTGGAAGTGATACCAAAACACGTGCAAAATTTCAGTCAAATCGGATGAGAATTGTGCCCTCTAGAGGCTCAAGAAGTCAAGACCCCAGATCGGTTTATATAGCAGCTATATCAAAACATGGACCGATTTGGCCCACTTTCAATCCCAACCGACCTACACTAATAAAATTTGTGCAAAATTTCAAGCGGCTAGCTTTATTTCTTCGAAAGTTAGCGTGCTCTCGTCAGACAGACGGACGGACGGACAGACGGACGGACAGACGGACGGACAGACGGACGGACGGACATGGCTAGATCGATTTAAAATGGCATGACGATCAAGATTATGGGGTCTCAGACGCATATTTCGAGGTGTTACAAACAGAATGACGAAATTAGTATACCCTCATCCTATGGTGTAGGGTATAAAAACAAAAAAAATGAGCTGAAACGTTGCACAGATCCTTTTTTTTTTTGTCCATAAGCAGGTTAAGTTCGGAGATGGCCTATATCTTGATATAGCCCCCATATAGACCGACCCGCCGATTAAGGGTCTTAGGCCCATAAAAGGCACATTTATTATTTATTTATTTTTGGCCCATAAAAGCCATATTTGTTGCCGGATTTCGCCAAAATTTGGGACAGTGAGTTGTGTTAAGGCCTTCAACATTCGTCTTTAATTTGGCCCAGATCGGTTCAGATTTGGATATAGCTGCCATATAGACCGATCTCTCAATTTAAGGTCTTGGGTCCATAAAATGTGCATTTATTGTCCGATTTCTCCAAAATTTGGGACAGTGAGTTGTGTTAGGCCTCTCGATATCCCTGTGCAATTTGGCCAAAATCTGCCCAGATTTGCCATATAGACCGATCTTCGATTTAAGGTCTTGGGCTCATAAAAGGCGCATTTATTGTTCGATTTCTCCAAAATTTGGGACAGTGCGTTATGTTAGGCCCTTCGACATCTTTCTGCAATTTGGCCAAGATCGGTCCAGATTTAGATAAAGCTGCCATGTAGCTTGCACCATAAAAGGTGCATTTATTGTCCGATTTCTCCAAAATTTGGGACAGTGAGTTGTGTTAGGCCTCTCGATATCCCTGTGTAATTTGGCTACGATCTGCCCAGATTTGGATATAGCTGCCATATCGACCGATCTCTTAATTTCAGGTTTTTGGCCCTTAAAATACGCATTTGTTGCCCGATTTCGCCAAAATTTGGGACAGTGAGTTGTGTTTGGGCCTTCAACATTCGTCTTTAATTTGGCCCAGATCGGTCCAGATTTAGATATAGCTGCCATATAGACCGATCTCTCGATTTAAGGTCCTGGGCCCATAAAAGGCGCATTTATTGTCCGATTTCTCCAAAATTTGGGACAGTGAGTTATGCTAGGCCTCTCGATATATCTATGCAATTTGGCCAAGATCGGTCCAGATTTGGATATAGCTGCCATATAGACCGATCTCTCAATTTAAGGTTTTTGGCCCTTAAAAGACGCAGTTATTGTCCGATTTCGCCGTAATTTGGGACATTGAGTTGTGTTAGGCCTCTCGATATCTCTCTGCAATTTGGCTCAGATCTGTCCAGATTTGGATATAGCTGCCATACAGACCGATCTCTCGATTTAAGGTCTTGGGTCCATAAAAGGCGCATTTATTGTCCGATTTCGCCGTAATTTGGAACAATGAGTTGTGTTAGGCCTCTCGATATATCTCTGCAATTTGGCTCAGATCTGTCCAGATTTGGATATAGCTGCCATATAGACCGATCTCTCGATTTAAGATCTTGGGTCCATAAAAGGTGCATTTATTGTCCGATTTCTCCGAAATTTGGAACAATGAGTTGTGTTAAGCCTGTCGATATTTATCTGCAATTTGCTAAAGATCTGTCTAGAATTGGATATAGCTGCCATATAGACCGATCTCTCGATTTTAGGTTTTGGGGCCATAAAAGGTGCATTTATTGTCCGATTTCTCCGAAATTTAAGACAGTGAGTTGTGTTGGGGCCTTCAATATCCCTCTTTAATTTGGCCCACATCGGTCCAGATTTGGATAAAGCTGCCATATAGACCGATCTCTCAATTTGAGTTTTTTGGCCCATAAAAGTCTCATTTATAATTCGATTTCGCTGAAATTTGACTCAATGACTTATGTTAGGCTTTTCGACATCCGTGTCGTATATGGTTTTGATCGGTCATCATATCGGGATCATATTCCGATATAGCTGCAATGGGGCCATAAATTATTCATTTTACACCGAATTATGACGAAAGGTGGATGGCATATACACTCGAGGCGTTGGGTATCCAAAGTTCGGCCCGGCCGATCTTAACAACTTTTTACTTGTTTTAGGACCTAGAGAAGTGAATGATATCTTAAAACTTTGTCGCATTATTTCCAAGTTCATGGGCTTATGTTGATCTGTTCGCAGACAATAATTTTCAATAGTCTCATATAAAGTTTTTAATGGTTTTTCAACATATGACCAAGTCTATTCAAAATCAGTCCATGTTTATAATATGATCCTTCGATTTCTCTGCTTTGGCCTCTAGGGGATTTGAGAGGCCCATAGATTTCAGTCATGTTAAAAGATTTTAACATAGCATGATCCCTATTAGTCTTTATGTAGAATAAACACTGAAATATTATATCTTTCCTCTTTTATTGACACTTTCCATATCGACTTACAGTTTTACATTTCTCTATTACTCCCCTTGTTTGCGTAAACTTGAATAAACTGCCTTATAGTCTTTCCATTTCAATTTTTACTTCTCTGGCTAATGCAAATAAGTTGTGATTCAATTTTCCTAAGAAATTTTATTAGAAAAGTCGCAAATAAAATGATCACCTTATGGCCATATTTTAGTTGTCCATTTAGTTGGCCATTACTATTGACAGGTGACAGCATCACAAAAAGCCAGCTCATGCCATAAAAAGTCAAGGTGGCCCAGACAGGGCCGTTGGGTGTGTGTTTCTCTCACTCTCCATGCCACCACAGTATCAAGGTTAGGAAACAGGCAATCATTGCATAAATCCAATGGAAGCATTGGACAATTTGTTGGAACTTTCCTGTTCTTGTTTTTTTTTTTAGTTCAGTACAGTTCAGTTCATTTCACTTCGCCAACTCTGACAACTATATTTAGGAGGGAATATTCATGACTATATTATATCGATATGAAACTAGTTGCTGTTGTTGTTGTTGCTGTCTGATGTCTTGGTCTAATGCCAACATGAATTTTTCAACTTGCCCATAACAACTTCATCGCATCACCGCAATGTCATTTGTGCCACACATATATTGGCAGAAAAATTGCTGAAGCGAATGACACTTATTTGGCTAATCCAAAGATGTTGCCAAGGTAGAGACCTGAGCACCAACATCACTAGACTGACTTAAGCACAGCAACAACAACAACAATTCATTGTTATGGAATGGCCAAGCTGGTGGTCTAGGCCAAATATGTTTACGGTGATTGTGCTGGCCCTATGCCATAGAGTTGCTCTGTGCATATGGGTGTGGACAAATAGTATTTTACTGCTGTGGGATTGAATTTTATTTTTTTGTCAAATCTTCAAATAATGCTAAAAGTGAAAATTGAGGCCTCTAAGGTCTAAAAAAGTCCCATCCGGTAATCGGGTGATATGTTTATGTTTATAAACCGATTCCAATCATGCTTAGCACGGATGTTGAAAGTCACAGGTTAAGTCTTTTTTCCAAAGTTCACCCAAATCGGTGAAAATTTTGGCTTCTAAGGGCTCAAGAAGTCAAATCCGGGGATGGGTTTTATGGGGGCTGTATCTGTTTATATACCCATTAGGATCGTACTTGGCATGTGTGTATAGCATACGATCAACTTTGCTGTACCTCCTCGCGCTTTTTTCCTCTGTTCGGGTTGGCTTTGCTATTCAAATAATTTATATCCCCCAATAGATGGCGCTGAATTTGTTGTTGGTGATGCTCATTGTTGATTCCCATCACATTGTCATGATTTTTACTATTTTTGCATTAAATCGAATTTCCACTTTTGTCGGCCTATCTAATGTCACCGTTGCGCATGGGTAAGCATCATCGGCTTACCCATGGCATACATGTCAGAAAAAATTTTCAGCACTAGATATTCCTTCAATAATAGTTGTGACAACTGTGAATAATTATCCATGGATTCTTACAGTACAAAAACTAACGGCCCAACCTACTTTTTTTTTTCTTTTTATACCCTCCTTCATAGGATGGGGGTAAACAAGTTGCGTCATTCCATTTATAACACATCAAAATATTCATATGAGACCCTACTCTTGATCGTCTGAACATTCTAAGTCGACTTAGCCATGTCCGTTGGTCTGTCAGTCCGTCTGTCTGTGGAAAGCACACTTACTTTCGAACGGATGAAGCGAGGCTTTTGAAATTTTGCACAAATACTTCCTATTAGTGTAGGTCAGTTGTGATTGTAAATGGGTCACATCGGTCCATGTTTCGATATAGCTGCCATATAAACCGATATTGACTTCTTAAGCCTCTAAACTGTGCAATTCTTATCCGATTTGGCTCAAATTTTGTACAAGATATTTTGTTATGACTTCCAATATCTGTGTCATAAGTATGGTCCAAATCGGTTTAAAACTTTATATAGTTGCCATATAAACCGTTCAGGGATCTTGACTTCTTGAACCTCTAGAGTGCGCATTTATTATATGGTTTGGCTGAAATTTTGCCCGAAGTCTTTTATTTTGACTTGCAACAACTATGCCAAGTATTGTCCAAATCAGTTCATAACCAGATAAAGCTGCCATATAAACCGATCTGGGATCTTGACTTCTTACGCCTCTAGAGGGCGCGTTTTGCTTTCCCCTTCAACAACTGTACTAAGTATGGCTCAAATCGGTTCCTAACCTGATAAAGCTGCCATTTAAACCGATCTTGGATATTGACTTCTTGAGCCTCTAAAGGGCGTAACTATTGGGTTGCCCAAAAAGTAATTGCGGATTTTTTAAAAGAAAGTAAATGCATTTTTAATAAAACCTAGAATGAACTTTAATTAAATATATTTTTTTTACACTTTTTTTCTAAAGCAAGCTAAAAGTAACAGCTGATAACTGACAGAAGAAAGAATGCAATTACAGAGTCACAAGCTGTGAAAAAATTTGTCAACACCGACTATATGAAAAATCCGCAATTACTTTTTGGGCAACCCTATATTATCCAATTTGTTTGAAATTTCGCATGAAACATTTCGCTTTGCATTCCAACAACTGTGTTAAGTATGGTCCAAATCGATTCATAACCAGATATAGCTCCCTTATAAGAAGATATTTTGATTTTACTTTTTGAGCCTCTAGAGGGCGCAATTGTTATGAGATTTGGCTAAACATTATTTTTACTATTTCTCCTATGACCTTTCACATACGTACCATTACTTGGACCTCATTTTTTATGTCATATACGTAGTCTACTCCCAAATATGTTACTTTTGAGTCCTATATTGATATGTACGTCCAATATGTGTGTTTGGAGAAGTTTTTGGTGTTGGCCGACCCCTTGAATACATGGACCCAATATTTAATACCATATTTGTAATCTACTCTCCAATACCTTTCATTTGATGCCCATATTGTCCCTATCGGTCCAGTTTTGATTTTTGGTGGTGTTTTTGGGGTAGCGGGGGAGGGTCCTTCCCCTTCCAATATTAACAAATTATATGGTCTATACCTACTTCCTTGCCATATTCGTGGTCTTATCCTGAATATCTTTCATTCGAGCTCTATATTTTCGTTATCGTCCAATTAACCTATTTTAGGGGGCTTTGTGGTCGGGGCGGGCCCCAGTTATTTGCGCCCAATTTTTAATATGAAATTCGTACTACTGAATACCTTTTATTTGAGTCCCATATCGTCGCGATCGGCCAACTTTTATTTTTGGGTCGAACTTTTGGGGAAAGGGCTCCCCCTTACACCAAAAGTACCCCGGCTCCTTCCGATATGAAAAAATTTTATAGCCTTTTGGTCCTTTCAGACCACTCCCCACAATCTGTGAAAATTTCGAGAAAATCGGTTGAGACGTTTTTGAGTCTATACGGAACAAACAAACTAACATACCCACATATAAACAAACATACAAACCAATACAAAGCCATTAATATATATTTATGTATATATATATTTTTTTTGATTTCATATTGCGGTTTTTCAGTGACATGTACATCCATGCGTATGAGTATTTTTAATTTATAATTGTTAACAATGTTAATCATACACCCCCAAGTCCAAATTCACTTTTATTGTCTTTTATTTCGTTGCCCGAAAATGAATGTGCGATTTCCTTAATCCTTATTTTTCCATATTACAATTTTCTCAATTTTCTCCTTTTTTTATAGTTTATTGTTTAATGTTAAGGTTGGTGATAAGACATATATTATCACCCCTTAATAATTTATTTTCTAGCTGGTACTTTTAGAAGCTTTCATAAAGCCCTATGATAGGCTTTACTGAAGCGACCCCTAAATAAAACCTTCGTTTCTTAGTCGTAAGGAACTTATGTTGCCTTTTTTAAGAACTGTAAACTTTCCATTCCAACCATCATATTCGAGATGACAAACTATTCTCGGCACAATTCTAACATCTGTTTTGAGGGGCAATAAACTTTACTTGCTCCAAATTAACTCAATGCGCAATTGGTTTGAAGCAACATCTTAAAGAGCTGTTGACGTTGCTATGCCCAATCTTTAAGAACATTTGCATATATTAAACCACACACACACACAAACTTAGCAACTCTCATATGTGTTTACAATCTTTAGCTTGCCCACGTTCGCGCATACATCAAAACGACCACAAAATGAAGATTGATAGTAGGCGACACTCTATTTGGCATTCAAACCCAACGATTTTCAAAACCGTTAAAATGGGCATCAACTACTGAATTGAGGATGACATTGCAGATGTTGGAGATGATGAAGGCGGTGGTGGAGTAGTGAGCTTAGTAGCGGCTACCTGAGCTACCATGGGGGCCTAAAAACAAAGAAAACGGAAGGCTAATAAATGCCATGGCCGAATATTTAAAATTTTGAATAAGATTTTGATTTTAAGAAAAAAATTGTTAAAAAAGTGTCATAAAACTTTGAAATATTGGGTTGCCCAAAAAGTAATTGCGGATTTTTCATATAGTCGGCGTTGACAAATTTTTTACAGCTTGTGACTCTGCAATTACATTCTTTCTTCTGTCAGTTATCAGCTGTTACTTTTAGCTTGATTTAGAAAAAAGGTTTAAAAAAAGTATATTTGATTAAAGTTCATTCTAAGTTTTATTAAAAATGCATTTACTTTCTTTTAAAAAATCCGCAATTACTTTTTGGGCAACCCAATAAAAATACTTACGAAATTTTCACAGAAATTTCCATCGAAAAAGTTTATAGAATTTTCCACAGCAGTTTTGAGAAAACCATTTACGATTTGACATTTTGAGCCTCTGGAAACCGCAATTTTTGTCCGATGTGGCTGAAATTTTGCACATAGTGTTCTGTAACGACTTCCAATAACTGTGTTAAGTATAATCTAAATCGGTCTATAACCTAATATAGCTTCCATATAAACTGATCTTCCGATTTGACTTCTTGAGCCAGTGGAAGCCGCAATTTTTCACTAATTTGGCTAAAATTTTACATGTAAAGTTCTGTTGTGGTTTCCAACAATTGTGCTCAGTGCGGTCTAAATTGAATTACATCCTGATATAGCTCCCATGTAAACCTATCGTTAGATTTGACTTCTTGAGTTCTTACAAGACGCAATTTTTGTCCGAATTGGCTGAAATTTTGCAATGTGCGTGTGAATAAATTCCGAATTTAAATAGCAGAGACACAAACCGATTTGTTAACAGAGTGCAAGAGAGAGTAACAGAAGTATTAACAGAGATCCACTGAGGGGTTAGCAGAGCTCTGTAAATACTTAACAGAACCAAAAAACAAGAGAAATTAATTAAATTTCTTACTTTTTATCAATTTTTGCAAATATTTGTAAAAAGAAAAATAAAACCATACCAATATTTGGAGTATAATATCAATGCTTTGAATTAAAAACGCCAAATGAAATATCTATTACCGTAATACTGAGAAAAATGACAAATTTAAAAAAAAAAAAATATTCTGGGCAGGATTATGACCAATGGTCCTGAAGGACATTTAAGAATTCTACAAGGTACTACCATAAATCGTTGGAAAGGTGACGATGTGTGCTTTCCAAAACATGTCCTTATTCGAAAATCGAGCAGTTGATTTTTTCCAATTCCTGTCTTTTTTAAAAAACATTCTCAAAAACAAATCGGGACAGGATAATGACCAACGCTCCTGGAGGACATCTATGAATTCTACAAGGTACTACCATAAATCGTTGGAAAGGTGACGATGTGTGCTTTCCAAAACATGTTCTTATTCGAAAATCGAGCAGTTGGTTTTTTTTAAATTCCAGTCTTTTTTAAAGAATTTCTCAAAAAAAAAAAAAATCGGGACAGGATAATGGCCAATGCTCCTGGAGGACATCTAAGAATTCTACAAGCTACTACCATACATCGTTGGAAAGGTCACGATGTTTGCTTTCCAAAACATGTTCTTATTCGAAAATCGAGCAGTTGGTTTTTTAAAATTCCAGTCTTTTTTAAAGAATTTCTCAAAAAAAAATCGGGACAGGATAATGGCCAATGCTCTTGGAGGACATCTAAGAATTCTACAAGCTACTACCATACATCGTTGGAAAGGTCACGATGTGTGCTTTCCAAAAGCATGTTCTTATTCGAAAATCGAGCAGTTGGTTTTTTCAAATTCCAGTCTTTTTTAAAGAATTTCTCAAAAAAAAAATCGGGACAGGATAATGGCCAATGCTCCTGGAGGACATCTAAGAATTCTACAAGGTACTACCATAAATCGTTCGAAAGGTGACGATGTGTGCTTTCCAAAACATGTCCTTATTTGAAAATCGAGCAGTTGTTTTTTTCAAATTCCAGTCGTTTTTAAAGAATTTCTCAAAAAAAAAAATCGGGACAGGATAATGGCCAATGCTCCTGGAGGACATCTAAGAATTCTACAAGGTACTACCATACATCGTTGGAAAGGTCACGATGTTTGCTTTCCAAAAACATGTTCTTATTCGAAAATCGAGCAGTTGTAGTAATAGATATTTCATTTGGCATTTTTGATTCAAAGCATTGATATTATACTCCAAATTTTGGTATGGTTTAATTTTTCTTTTCACAAATATTTGCAAAAATTGATAAAAGGTAAGAAATTTATTGGGTTGCCCAAAAAGTAATTGCGGATTTTTAAAAGAAAGTAAATGCATTTTTAATAGAACTTTGAATGAACTTTAATCAAATATACTTTTTTACACCTTTTTTCTAAAGCAAGCTAAAAGTAAGAGCTGATAACTGACAGTAGAAAGAATGCAATTACAGAGTCCCAAGTTGTGAAAGAATTTGTCAACGCCGACTATATGAAAAATCCGCAATTACTTTTTGGGCAACCCAATAATTAATTTCTCTTGTTTTTTGGTTCTGTTAAGTATTTACAGAGCTCTGCTAACCCCTCAGTGGATCTCTGTTAATACTTCTGTTACTCTCTCTCGCACTCTGTTAACAAAGCGGTTTGTGTCTCTGCTGATTAAATTCGGAATTTATCTTCACGCACATATTTTGCTATATTGTTTTCAATACTTCCAATAACTGTGCCTCATACGTGTAAGCTCCCATGTAAATCGGACTCTCTACCATCCTTGTTCGGTATCTAAAAACTTGGATTTTTCCTGGTTTGACAGAATTTTGTTATAAAATTATGACCTTCAACTAAATTTATTTTGCATAAATATTTTAGCAGAATCCATGGTGGTGGGTTAGCACGCTTTTACTTGGTCCTTGTAGTACAAGAAATTCTTTGCACTATGTTCCCGAAAAATCAATATTTTATGTATTCAAGTTTTTTGCCCATTTTCATAGAGGCCTTCCCAGACTTCTTGCCAAATTTGTCGTCAATGCAATATATTGTGGGCCTCACATCTCCTCATGCTGTTTGTCTTTGTCGAATTTGTCAAGTTTTACACGACTACGATAAGCATCTTGCCAACAAGGCATTTCAATGTCAAATTATTGCTGGGCCAGCAAAATGGCCGAAGTTAATTGAAAGTGGTCTTTGATGCAGCACCTTTCTGCAAACTCATAATTAGCCATGTCTTTGAATTTGGCCTGTATGGCCAGTATGGTGTTCTTGCTGTGTGATGTACCACATATTAAGGGAAGGATTAATTTACTGACCCAAATGCGGGTTGGGGGGGGCGTAATTAAAATCGGCTTTGGCTTTTCGGCAGCCACATTAGCTACATTATGTGTGTCTGCGTCTCATTATAATTATGTCCCTGTTAAGAGGTTCCTCGATGGTCCATGATTGTTGTGGGGCCCATTGTCTGTAGCTTTGATGGCTTCATTGAAGTTGCAGCCCATTTTCAGTCAACAAAATCTTCAATGCAGTCTCTTAAGTGCTAATCCTTGTAGTAGATTCATTATCAATAGCTTTAAGGTAATCAATTTAGTGGAAGTACCACACACAGGCAACTGGCTGGGATGTTATGGAAATTCATAATTTAAGGCATGTGGCATGTGTAGATGTGCAAAAGGTAACCAGGTTACTTCCATTTATCTTTACCGGACTGTAGTCCCAACTTGATTGTAGTGATTGTAAAATATTTAGAAAACTTTTCATTTGAAAAATATTTCAGAAATCACACCTGTTAACGAATCATTATTGCCTTGTAATGCCCCTTAATTTTTTTTTCAGCTCTATGCATGGCTTGTGCTTACTCTACCTCTTAACAAACCTTTGTCGGTCAACATTTTTCTTCAAGGTAATTTTTTCGTGTATATACTTTTTTTAATTTTTAAACACCAACGACTTCAACACATTGCATGTCAGTTGCAATTTTCTAAATCAACAGAAAGTAAAAAAACATTTTCAACTTTTTGCACATTTTAATCAATCACTTTAGAGAAAATATGCAAATCATTATTACATGGCGCAGAATGTAGCCAAGGCAGCACGCAATAACTGAAAGTATCTGTGAATGTGATGAGCCATCCCTACTGGGATTTGACACGCAATTACGCTTCCAACTCGGGTGGGAATAAAAAATATCCTCGAAAGCAGAAAACAAAAACAAAGCATACCTTTAAATAAGTGTATGAGTCCATTTCAATGATAATCGCACATTTTCACACCTACCGAGGTGCTAAATAGGCCGACAAGAGTGAAGCCAAACAGTGTGACTTTTATGCATTGTGACGCGGCAATTCCCATGAAAAGTGTGCCGGGCGACAATGTTTATGAGGACTTCATTTGCACACATGTAGTCTTCGCATTTCTGCAAACATTCGAGACTAAATGCATTATAGATGAGAAGTGAATTTTCCATTCACACTTTGGGTGTGAAAAACACCACCATCATATGCATAACGTCGACCTAGGCATAATAGTACCTGGTTTTTATTTGGCCAACAATCACATGTTGAAAATAAGCCACATGTTATGTTGTTTGTCTAGCTACGAGGATGTTGTTGATCCTTTCATATTTCTTGTCAGCACTTTGCTTAATTAGCAAATAAAGAAGACAACTCGCAGCAAGGAGCGAGAAAAAAGGCACTAGGATGAGATGGGTTTTAAAAGAGGAGCTTGTGAATTATGGAATTATGTTATTATAGCCACCACCAAAGGATGGGGGTATATTCATTTTGTCATTCCCTTTGCAACACTTCGAAATATCTATTTCCGGCCCTAAAAAGTATATATTGGGTTGCCCAAAAAGTAATTGCGGATTTTTTAAAAGGAAGTAAATGCATTTTTAATAAAGCTTAATCAAATAAACTTTTTTTACACTTTTTTTCTAAAGCAAACTAAAAATAACAGCTGATAACTGACAGAAGAAAGAATGCAATTACAGAGTCACAAGCCGTTGAAAAAAATTGTCAACGCCGACTATATGAAAAATCCGCAATTACTTTTTGGGCAACCATATGTATAGCCATGTCCGTCCGTCTGTCTGTTGAAATCATGCCACAGTCTTTAAAATTGAAGATATTGAGCTGAAACTTTGCACAGATTCTTTTTTTTGTACATAAGCAGGTTAAGTTCGAAAATGGGCTATATGGTACTATGTCTTGATATAGCCTCTATATAGACCGATCCGCGGATTTAGGGTCTTAGGCCCATAAAAGCCACATTTATTAACCGGTTTTGCTGAAATTTGGGACAGTGAGTTGTGTTAGGTCCTCCGACATCCTTCTTCAATTTGGACCAGATCGGTCCAGATTTGGATATAGGTGCCATATAGACCGATCCGTGGATTTAAGGTTTTGGGCCCATAAAAGGCACATTTATTGTCCGATTTGGCAACATTTTAGACAGTGAGTTGTGTTAGGCCCTTCAATATCCTTTTCCAATTTGGATCAATTGCGTCCAGATTTGGATACAGCTATCATATAGACCGATCTCTCGATTTTAGGTTTTGGACCCAAAAAAGGCGCTTTTATTGTCCAATTTTGCCGAAATTTGGAGAAGTGAGTTGTGTTAGGCCCTTCGACATCCCTCTTCAATTTGGCTCAGATCGGTTCAGATTTGGATATAGCTGCCATATAGACCGATCTTTCGGTTTAAGGTCCTAGGCCCATAAAAGCCATATTTATTATCCGATTTTGCTGAAATTTGGGACAGTGAGTTCTGTTAGACTCTTCGACAACTTTCACCAATTTGGCTCAGATCGGTTTAGATTTGGATATAGCTATCATATAGACCGATCCGTGGATTTAAGGTTTTGGGCCCATAAAAGGCACATATATTGTTCGATTTCGCCGAATTTGGAACAGTGAGTTGTGTTGGGCCCTTCAATATCTTTATTCAATTTGGCTCAGATCGTTCCATATTTGGATATAGCTGCCATATAGACCGATCTCTCGATTTAAGGTCTTGGGGCCATAAAAGGCGCACTTATTGTCTCATGTCGCCGAAATTTGGGACAGTGAGTTGTATTAGGCTCTTCGACAACTTTCTGCAATTTGTCCCAGATCGGTTCAGATTTCGATATAGCTGCTCTCGATTTAAGGTTTTGGGTTCATAAAAGTCTCATTTATTGTCCAATGTCGCCGAAATTTTGAACAATGAGTTATGTTATGCCCTTCAATATCTCTATTCAATTTGGACCAGATCGGTCCAGATTTGGATATAGCGGTCGTATAGACCGATCTCTCGATTTAAGGTCTTAAGCCCATAATAGGCGCATTTATTGTCTGATTGGGCCGAAATCTGGGACAGTGAGTTGTGTTAGGCTCTTCGATAACTTTCTGCAGTTTGTCTCAAGTCGTTCCAGATTTGGATATAGCTGCCATATTGACCGATCTCTCGATTTAAGGTCCTGGGCCCATAAAAACCACATTTATTATCCGATTTTGCTGAAATTTGGGACAATGAGTTGTGTTAGGCTACGCGACATCTTTCTTGAATTTTTTCCAGATCGGTTCAGATTTGTATATAGCTGCCATAAAGACCGATCTGCCGATTTAAGGTCTTGGGGCCATAAAAGGCGCACTTATTGTCCGATTTCGCCGAAATTTGGGACAGTGAGTTTTATTAGGTCCTTCGATATTCCTCTCCGACTTGGACCAGATCGGTTTAGATTTGGATATAGCTGCCATATAGACCGTTTTTTCGATTGAAATTCTTGGCCCGATAAAAGTCACATTTATAATCCGATTTCGCTGAAATTTTAATATTTAAGACGAGTTCAATGATCGGATCTTTCGCAACGAGCCCAATGATCGGAGATTTTCTTTGCGAATGGTAAAGGAATGCCAGCACACCAACCAACCACTATGGGACGCGTTTCGTCTTTGGTTAGAAGACTTTTCAATCATATTAGATGTGATGGCTTCAAGGGTCGTGCGTTTGTACGTTCGAGAACCCTGTCAATTAGCTGTATTTTTCCCAATGTAATGACAGACTTCTTTCTGCGACAATTACACTACTTCAGTGGTACACATGATTCGCTTCGAACGCTAGACAACGGCAACGACAGGATCGAATCCCGGCCAAATTTTTTCATTTTCAAGTTTTTTTTGCCTGTTAGGGCTTTAAGAGGAGTTTATGATATGAGGCGTCCCCCAAACGCTTGGCCCCAAAATTGGTTATCAAATATGTTTTCTTAAGTCCCAAATTGTCCTGGTGAGCAAATACGTCCTATTTGGGGTTTATTATTGGGTGAGATGTCCCCTGGACAGTTGGTCCCGAATGTTGATATCAGAATCGTGGTTTACTCCTAAATACCTTTAATTTGAGCCACATATTTCCATAGTCGGCAAACATGTCCGGTTTGGGGATTGGAAAGCCACTCAATGTTTTGGCCCTGAAAAAAAATATTAGATTCTTGTTCTATTCCAAAATACCGCTAATATGGGTCCCATATTGCAATGGTCAGCAAAAACCTCCTATTTATTTGGTGTAAAAGGGGATGGGTGGCCCCTTAGACACTTTTTCCCGAATATTGGTATGAGATTCGTGGTTTGCTCCCAAAGACCTACTATTTGAACCCCATATTGCTATGGCTGTACCATACTTTCACCACGGTATCATTATGCACTAACTGTGAAAATTTCAAGAAAATCGGTTCAGCCGTTTTTGAGTCTATAACGAACACACAAACAAACAAACCGACAAACAAACACAAATGGATTTTTATATATAAGATTTTTTTTTTAAATTGTTGTTTTTGATTTTATCTTAGTTTTTTTTGCGGATCAGAATGAGATAATGCTCGCCTTATGCTGGACTTCCTTATCAATGGTACCGGCTAAAAACCCACCCTGTATCATACCTGGGCATTAAATCCACCTTGGATCCGCTTTCGCAGGACTTAGAGTTGAATCCCATATCCGGTGATTTTCCATATCATCTTCGTTATGTTTGCGTCCCGACCTCAGCATTCATACTCTACGCCGCTGTGACTAGATCTTCTTCTTGCGCAGTACATGTTTGGTGTATCTCATCATCGCCTTCCCGTTCTTTTTGTCTTCCAGCATCCTCTGGACTATTGTCCCAGGAAAAATGTCTCTAATGGCTGTTTCCAATTGCCTACGTCTTTCAATCCAGCGTTCGCAGTGGAAGAATGTGTGTGTTCACATCGTAAGCAACTTCTGCAAATTTTGCCCTTGAACATTCCATTAAGGAACAGGGGCAAACTTCTCACATATCAATGAGTGCAGTCCGATTCAAGTTTTTTTAAGCTCAATGATAAGGGGCCTTCTTTTTATAGCCGAGTCCGAACGGCGTGCCGCAGTGCGACACCTCATTGGAGAGTTTTACATGGCATAGTACCTCACAAGTGTTGCCAGCATTAGGAGGGGAGAACCCCCGCAGAAAATTTTTTCTGATGGTGTCGCCAAGATTCGAACCCAGGCGTTCAGCGTCATAGGTGGACATGCTAATCTCTGCGCTATAGTGGACTCCAACTTCTAGCTCCTCATAAATGCCCCTTCTAGAGGAGCATTTGCCTATTCTATGCAAGTATTTCCGGAAGTTACTATAGCCTATCAACATCTGTGTGATGTAATGGATGACGTCGCCTTGCTTCCTATCTCTCCACATCGTATATTTGGTATAAGTCGTCTTATCCACCTGGATCGATTTTCCTTTGTCCACCTTTGTTGCCATCGTTCGATAGCCTCCTTTCGTCTGTCCCGTATGTGAGCCATTTGATTCTCCCCCTGTCCTCTCTGAGTGTTGCACTTCGCCGTATATGACCAGTAGGTCTATCGGAACCATTCCGGCTATTACAAGGGAAGAGCGCTCCGCCACTGTCCGGTAGGTTAATGTGACTCTAAGAGCCGCCGTCCTCTGTATCAAGAGCAGAGATTTCACTCTGCTGCATGCTGTCTACAGTGTCTGACCTTATATTTCGCTCCCATAGAGGAGGATGCTATTGCATGTCTCCATTAAGAGTCTGCGCCTGTTTGGGAGAGGCTCACCTATGTTTGCCTTCAGTCGACTGAGTTGCGCCGTTATGCTCGCGTCCTTTGTTGTCATGTGCGAATTAGCTCTGTATAGATCAGCTTTGTCCCTAGATATTGGATTCCTAGATATTTGACCTATCTCTTGGTCTTCACCAGTATGTCGTCTATGTACATATTCAATTCCACTGGGATATTTTTTCTCGTTAGGAGAACCAACTGCTTCCGCATCGCAACTTGCAAGCCATGGGAGTCCAGCCAGTACTTTGCCCTTAGCATCACCTGCAGTAGTTTGCGTTCTGCACCTTCCGTGTTTCTTGCCGTGATGACTGCACCGATGTCGTCATCATATCGTACTAGAAAAGTTCCGTTTGGTTTTTCTGTGGGTAGTATTCCATCATAACTGGCTTTCCAAAGATCCGGTTTAAGTTTGAAGCCTTGCACCGCTCCTGTCATGACTTCATATTCACTCGTGCCATCCTGAGAGCTTTAGATAAGTACCCTGTTATGTAAGTATCTTCTCATTATTCTTATCATCTACGCCAGTATATTTAAGTACTCTCTAGCCTCTGACCATCTGAGGCTATTGAATGCACTCTTCACATCCAGTGTGGCCTAAAGGACAATCGGCTCTAGTTTTGAGCTATCGATAATCGCAAAATTCGATATTTTCGATAGTTTTATTAATAAATATCGATACTATTGTTATTTTCCCACTTCCTATATTTTAAACGAAAATGAGAACTAAAAATCAGGAGATCAATTTATATAGAAGCTATATCAATGCACAGATTAATAAAATCAGTTGGAAGTCATGGTTGTAAGTACAAAATGTTATCTTAATCGGATGAAAATTGCGCCCTCTATAGGAGCATTGCATCATAAAGGATGCATTTAGTGTCGCATCGCTTATTTTTGTTTACTTTTAACTTTTATTAACTTAAAGTTAACTTTTCTGTTAGTATCCATCAGAAAAATATCAATCGATATTCAGTAAAAAAATTAAATATCGATAGTGCCATCGATATTTTGCCAGCTCTAGTAGAGTAGTGGCTCCTTTGCGTAGCCATCCCTACTATCTCCACTCCACTCGCTTCAAAAGCTTACCGGCTGTATCCATCATACAGAGTGGCCTGTTTGAGGATAGGGCTGTTGGATTACCTTTACCCTTGCTTATGAGCACCAGCTTTTGTCTCTTCAATACCTCCCGAAAGCACCTTCTCCTGGGCATCGGTTAAACATTCCTAGAAGAAATTTCTATCTGATGAACTTGGCCGGTATTCCGTCGGCACCGTGGGCTTTTCTGCTCTGAAGGCTGCTCGTTACATTCCTTAGCTTTTCTATTGTAAACGGGCTTATGTTGTCAGTGGGCTCTCCATAAACGGTCGTGTCGGTGGAAGATTGTGTGGACAATATTTTCCATTGTTTTTCCATCCATCACCTCTGTTGGGCTCCGTGTGCCGAGTTTATCCATCAAAATTGTGTATCCGAGGTCTCCAGGTTATCGGTTTATGTCTTCTCTTAACAACTACCACTTTTCTTTCTTGCTTCTGTCTATTACGGCAGCTATGAACGTTTTTGCCTTCTTGTCTAGAGCGTGTTCTGTCTCAGCCGTGCTTCTGCGGCGTCCTCTCGTGTATCTGTGTCTTAGTTTAATGCAGTTGCTTCGTTGCTCAGCTATAGCGTCATTCCACCAATGAACTGCGGTTCTTTTTCCCCTCGGCCTTTTGAGTCTTGGCAAGGATTTTTTGTATCCTCTCTATATGATGCCCATCACTTCGCTTCCACTGCTGACAGAACATTTAGCGCATGCTCTGGCCAATGGGCTTTTCGGTCAATTTCCGCTAGGAATTTTAGGGGTCGATTCTTTTTACGTTCATTTCTCCTGTACTGGTGCTCAATCCCTTATTAGTTGTGTCCCTTCCAGTATTAACGAAGAAGTGGTCACTTGCTATGTAAATTTCTGGTACACTCCACTCTAGTATCTTGGTTTTCATATAATTTTAGTTTTTTTAAGCAATTTGTTAAGTGTTTCATAAAATGTTTTAGGAAGTGTTCGAAATCCTCTGGCTTTCACTTACATGAAACAGAGTTCAACGAATGTAAATCCTAATATGGTCATTCAGTTCTTCACCTCTTTCAATCTTCTCCATAAAGACTTTGTTAATATTTACATTGAAATTTTTGCCTTGAAGTACAACAAAAATTTAAATCCTTCGTTTGATTGCTCGTCTGCTTGTCCTTCAGCTGCAGCAACCATATGTGCAGCTCCTTTCTTCCTTATCATTTTATGAATATTTTATGGGATTTTAAATTGATGCAGTAATGTCAGATCTCATGTGATAAAGGATACTTCGAGCTAAACGCCTTCAATAAGACGCCAGTGTCTTTCTTGGTGCATTTTACCCTGGCTTGCTTGCAGAACACAGAACTCTCGCCATGGCAAAATCAACGCTGCGTGTATGCTGTGAGCTGACGGTAGATTTAACCGCAGTTACCCATTATGGCCATCAGTGAGTGAGCGCCATGTGAAATTAATGGCCAAGTATTAAATGAAATTCGCATGTAGCGAACAAGACAGCAATGCTGCTGATGATGGTGATGATACTGATGATGATGTCCATGAAGACAATGAAGATGATGATAAGTTGAATAATGATGATGCTCTTGCCATCGGATCTAGGATGAGTGCAGCATCTCAGCTCTTGGCTGAGAATGGTGGCATTGTAACAAAGTTTCTTGGTTAAGGTTCTTTGGGAAGAGATGAACCTCAAAAAACCTAACCACCTTCAATGGAAGGCATAAGGAATTTTGTTTAGCCTTAAAGATAAGTTTACTTGAAGTAAGTACACATGTACTGATTTTCACTGGAATTTTTACTACTTTTATAACCACCACTGAGTGAATATGAGGTCACATCAGGAGAGGCGCAGGCTTCGTATTTGAACTCGATCTCTGGAACGCCGGTTATGATGGAATACTGCTAATAGAAATGCCACACGGAACCTTTCTAACAAGATATGCTGGCGACATGGCACGGGACGAGGAAGTTGCAGAGTGCAAACCACGGCATTAAATGCTAAGGAAAAGACTGGACTACCTAGGCTTGCAATTCGCAATGCAGAGGACGGAGTTGCTATCCCTAAGGAGAAGAAATATCCCAATGTGGATATTCGCATAGGGAGTACCAATAGATCAGTAAAATATCTAGGAATACGATTGAATACAAAGCTGACTTATGCAGAGTAAAATCGACACTTGACAAAAGACGCGAGAGTAAAAACCAGCAATTCAGTACACTGATGGCACATATAGGTGGGCTTCTACCGGATAGGCGCGGACTCACAATGGAGACGAAATATGAGGACAGATACTGCAGACAGCACTGCGAGCGACATCACTGGTTTCGGTATAGAGGACAGTGGTTTTTAGAGTCATATAACCCTACCGGACAGTGGCGAAGCAGGCTACTCTAGTATAGGCTGGAATGGTTCCGATAAACCCACAGACCATGGAACATGCCAGGCCCTTAACCGCGATGGGCAACACACAGAGAAAAGGGAGAGAGATTCAAGCACATCATTAACGGGCCATTCGAGAGGGGATTTGACGCAGATGGGATAAGTAGTTGCAGGTGGCAACTACCCCGATTTACGAATGTGAAGAGATAGAAAGGACGACTATTTCTTGCACAGATGATGACAGGCCTTGGTTACTACCGGAAATACCTACATAGCATGGAAAAACGCTCTTCTAGTAAGTAGTCAGTCAGTAACACAGTCGAGTTTGTAGTTTTATACCCACCATCGAAGGATGGGGGATAATAAAGTTGAGCTGAAACTTGATTTTGTTCATGTCTATGAATATGAGTGTAGATAGACTTTTTGAGTCGATCTACACTCATTCAAATTTGTTATTCAAAACAGCAAAAATGTTTGCTAAACAGCAGCTTTTGTCTGCTGAAAATGGGAAAGCAGACATTACTGCTGTTTCACCAAACATTTCTTATTGCTATTTCAACAAACAAATTCTGCTGTTTTGAGTACAAAAGTCTCCTGAAAACGAAATGTGTATGCCACTTTTTATGGTGGTCCATCAGTCACCTGTATATATATTCCCACCATCTTGACACTAGTGAATCCGGTGTCATGGTGGCTCATTTCCTCTTCTATGCGCAGTGGTCCAAAACATATTTCTTCAAATACTTGTTCTGCTCGCACATAATTGCAACGTCAATATTATGCTCAAAAACCGTCTGAGCTAGAAGGCATTGGGCTGTCCTGTAGTGGTTTAGGTTCAGTTGGATGAATTTTATCTTGCCTTGGAACTCAGCCCCTTCTTGTAGAATGGGCACCTGTAGCTTCCAGCAATGTGGTTTCGGTTTTTGCCATCGCTGCTTAAACACAGAATGCAGCTTGGCTCCTTGTCGCCGTCTCTAGCTATGCATCCCTCCGTACCACATTTTCGGCAGAGTCTGGATTTATTCACCTGAGAGAGACAAGTTTTTGCAATATGTCCAAATTTCAGACACCTAAAGCACTTTGTTACTGACACCGTCTCCCTTATTTGATACGATATCCATCCAATCTTTATATTTCTCATTTGGAGGGCTCGATTGGCTATTTCAGTTGGCAGGATTATTTTTGCCGTTTGTGTACCTCCGTAAGTTTTCCTTAAACATTTGATTGCATTTTCGCCTAGGTTTGTTAACTGCAGGGCTTTGGCAAAGGCAGTGCATATTTCTGTTTTGATTGCAATGCCATCCATATGTCTGCACTCCTGATTGTGGGTCTGAATTTCGACTAAACCGCCAAGGCATTGTTCAATCTTGTCTTTGATCTTCGCGGATTGGGTTTTTTAGCTGCAGAAGAAGATCACCCTTTTGGGTCCCCCGTACTTTGCTGACCTCGTTACCAAGCTCCTGCAGATCTGGGTCGAACCGGTTTTTTTGAGGATGTCGCCGTATAGCTATAAGCATTATGTCTGGTTTCACTTTTCGGGGACTTACTTTCCCTTTCTTCTTGATTCCCATTCCTTCGTCTTTGTATTCCTACGTCTTTTGTCTTTGTAGGCTCCGCTGGTTAATTATTGGTCCATTGGGGGGTTTTCTATGGACTGCTCCCCTGACCTTTTCTGGGGACGGAGTTGTGTTTGGGTGGGTCACATCATCAAGGTTTTGCGTTTAACGACTAGCTGCCAGGAGCTTTGACACAGCCACTCCTACCTAGGAGATATCAGACGCTGACCAGCAAGCCGCCCAACTTGGATCAGATGCTTCTGGATTTTGTGGAAGCACCAACCATTCATGTCAGAAGGACCTCTTCTGGGGACTTGGGGTCATGTTGCTCTTGATCGGGGGCCGCTTATTCTTCTCAGCTAACCTTCATATCTGAAGGCGGTTCAGCCCTCCACTACCTGCTGACCACATTAGTAGCCTGAGTTGAGCCCTACCGAGTCAGTCAGTCTGTGAGCCTGTCTGTCTATGTGTTAGTCAGTACCTCTGGGAAATGCATATGCCTTGGGCCCGCACCACGTTTCCTCAATAAGACGATTTCGATATCTGACAAGGTCAAATACTTAGGTGTGATATTGGATAGGAAACTGAATTATACAACCAGTGTAAGAAGGAGAAGGATCCTTCTCTGAGGATAGCAAAATCCGTATCGTTTGGGTGCCGGGCCATAACGGAGTAATTATGAAAGAGTAGACGATTTGGCGGTGAAAACCAGAGGAATGCCCTTAAAAAATTGGTTAACCCGAACCCTTTCGGGTTGACGCAGTCACAGTTAAGGGCGTGGGCGACGAATGCGCATGCAACCCTGTTGAAGAGCAAAACAGTTGGTAGTACGGCAAAAATTCTATGGGGGGATCCAGATCGCAAAACGGTTGGTAGTACGGCAAAAATTCTATGGGGGGATCCAGATCGTGAGAAGACGAGGATATTACTGAAATGAAGTAAGAAGGAGGTCAGCATAGCCATTGGTATTGCGACGGGATACATAGGACTATGAGCTCACTTATGTAAAATCGGTGCGGCAAGTGATAGCATGTGTAGGGCATGCGGGGAAGATGATGAGACGTTGAAGTAGGACGGTAGGACGGCGAAATTCTTATGGGGGGATCCAGATCGTAAGAATACGAGGCTTTTACTGACGGGAAATAAGAAGGAGGTCAGTATAGCTATTGGTATTATGACGGGATATATAGGACTACCAGCTCTCTTATTTAAAATCGGTGCGGCAAGTGATAGCATTTGTAGCGCATGCGGGGAAGATGACGAGACGTTGGAGCATTTCCTTTGTCATTGCCTGGCTTTCGCGTCTAACAGACACCGAAACTTAGGTGGGGACACAATACAAAGACATAAACAAACTTAGGGGAGTGGCATGGATATCAATAAACGATTTTGTAATAAGCACGGAATTCCTAACATAGATTTTCTTTTTCGAGCTTACTTTTTTGTATTTAGAGCGTACAACAAGCCGATTACTGGCTTAGGTGTATGGTGGGGGTGGGGCGGATTAATATCTACACCCTCCATTCAACCTAACCCATCCTTGGCCCGTCTGTCCAAGGGCTTGTCTGTCTGTCTATTTTACTTTCTGTCAGTCAGTCAGTCAGGAGAGAGTCAAACAGTCTGTGTGTCCATCTGTATGTTAACCTGTCAGTCTTTCTTTCCTCTAAAATGCGTTAGGCCCGTATGTTCAAGAGTTTGTTTATCTGACCGTCTTTTAGTGAGCCTGTTTTTATACCCACCACCATAGGATGGGGTGTACTACTCTAGTCATTCCCTTTGTAACACATCGAAATATTGATCTGCGATCCCATAAGGTATATAAATTCTGGATCGTCTCGACATTCTGAGTCGATCAAGCCATGTCCGTCCGTCTGTCTGTCGAAATAACGATAGCGCCTGAATGCTTAAATATAGCCACTTAAAATTTTGCCCAGATACTTAATATTGATGAAGGTCGTTGGAGATTGCAAATGGTTCATGTCGGTTCAGATTTTGGATATTGAGCCCCTGGAAGCCTCAATTTTCATCCGAATTGGCTGAAGTTTACAACAACGACTTGTGCTATGACTGCCAGCACCCATGCCAAGTACGATTCGAATCGGTTCATAAACACATATAGCCCCCATATAAACCGAATGCGGGTTTTGACTTCTTGAGCCCCAGAAGCCTTAATTTGCATCCGATTTGGCTGAAATTTGGAATATAGACTTGAGTTATGACTTCCAACATCCATGCAAAATATGATACTATTCGGTCTATAAAATGAACCTATCCCCGGATGTGACTTTTGGAGCCCCTAGAAGTCTCAACTTTCATCCGATTCCGCTGAATTATGACTTTCAACATCTATGCCATGCATGATCCAAGTCGGTCCGTACAAACCGATCCCCTGATTTGACTTCTTGACCTTTTAGAAGCCTCATTGGCATCCGATTTGACTGAAATTTGGTCGGAGTATGATCCGAATCGGTCTATAGACAGATATAACCCCGATATAAACCTATCCCGAGATTTGACTTTTTTAGTTCTTAGAAGCCTAAATTTTCGCCTGATTCGTCGGAAATTTCGCCCAAAAACCTATCATATGACTTACAACATTAGTGTCAAGTTTTATCCGAATCGGTCAATATGATGATATAGGCCCCCCTAAGTACCGAAATCGGAATACGACGTCTTGAGACCAAAATAATTCAAATACATACCCAGTTCATAAGGGTGCATTTTAAGCTGAATCCATGGTGGTTGGTACCCAAGATTGGGCCCGGCTGAACCTAGGACGTTTTTACTTGTTTTTCAGTCAGTCAGTCTGTGTGCCTGTCTGTCTATATGTCAGTCTGTTTGTCTGTCCATCTGCTTTATTTACTGTCCATCCGTTTTACTGCCTGTGTGTTATTGGGTTGCCCAAAAAGTAATTGCGGATTTTTCATATAGCCGGCGTTGACAAATTTTTTCACAGCTTGTGACTCTGTAATTGCATTCTTTCTTCTGTCAGTTATCAGCTGTTACTTTTAGCTTGCTTAAGAAAAAAAGTGTAAAAAAAGTATTTGATTAAAGTTCATTCTAAGTTTTATTAAAAATGCATTTACTTTCTTTTAAAAAATCCGCAATTACTTTTTGGGCAACCCAATATAAATTGTATACAAAGTACAGATTATAGTTTTCATCCGTTCTTCTCCAATTTCGGCACACACTTATTTTCTAGCTATAGCCGCAGCCTATTGAAATTGAAAGAAGTTGGTTCAGATTTGTAAGCTTATATTGGGTTGCCCAAAAAGTAATTGCGGATTTTTCATATAGTCAATATATGGCCGCCACCTCTCTACTCTTGCCTTACCTTACTTGTATTTTATATATTTTTAAAGCCTTAAATCTCCCTACCGTATTCGCCCAGGGTTGCCTGTGGCCAAAATCATCTCTACATGTAAGTCATCTGCTACAACCGCATAATGTCTTTGCCCTGGTCTTTGGATAACAGTCATTCACATATTTTCAAACAAATATAAATTATATTGGAGATCCGTTCTCTTTTTTTTTGTTTTTTAACCGCAATTTTCGATATAAATAAATATGCAGATACATACACACACACACAGACACATACATATAAGAATTACGAATGCACAAACTATGGATACATTCCCTATACATAATTTGCATTGGTAAAGGAAGCTGCCCTTAGATACATGTGTATAACGTACTCTGTGTATTTTGCAGATACTTGCTGAACTTCATTGGTAATAAAGAAGCGAATTTCACTATGTGTCGAGATAAGGATCTAAGACGAATAAAAAGAGTTGAAAGTCTTTATTGGTGGAAGTAAATGGGAAATTATAAAGATTTACAATATATAAAAAAAGATATTAGAGAGGCGCATCGGAGCGAGCCCGGTTCGGCTAGTGAACCATATAAACCCTTGACCATATGGACACCATTTTTTTGTTTTTGTTAAATCAAAACCGCTACGGCATCAAATTGTCATTAAAAATTCTTTTGAATAATTATTTCAATTTATCTTTCAGCAGACTGTTTATCCGCCTTTAGCCATGTGGGTCTACTCGAATGTGTGTGCAGCATGTGTTCAGTGGCATGCAAATTTTAATTTCAACTGTGGCCCCCACATTTGTGTGTCATATTTTTTGGCATTAACTGTCATTTGTGCTGAGACCAAAAAATGTTGCATGTTACATTGCTTATACAACATGGAATTTAAAAACCAAGAAATTATTCCACCCCTGCAAGATGGGAGTATATTAAGCTTGTCGTTTGGTTAGTAAAACCTGGAAAATTCGATATATGGTTGCCCAAAAAGTAATTGCGGATTTTTCATATAGTCGGTGTTGACAAATTTTTTCACAGCTTGTGACTCTGTAATTGCATTCTTTCTTCTGTCAGTTATCAGCTGTTACTTTTAGCTTGCTTTAGAAAAAAAGTGTAAAAAAAGTATATTTGATTAAAGTTCATTCTAAGTATTATTAAAAATGCATTTACTTTCTTTTAAAAAATCCGCAATTACTTTTTGGGCAACCCAATAAATTTTCTGTAGAGCTTATGGGTATATCATTAAACGACTTTCACCTTTCACCTCGCCTTATGATAATACCATTTCAGTGTAGGTAGCCACTTCATCAGTCGACTTTGCCAAATAATTGGATACCGCAAGGATTTCCGTAATCTTAACCAAGTCATCAGTCGACTTACACAAAATAGATTAATATAGTCCTTATCACCTGAGGATATGGCGATTTCCAAGGAGCTACTCACTTCATCAGTCATCTTCATACAATGATTTTTCATAGAAGTGATAGGTCCAGCCAGTAAGTTTAGGCATTTTTCTATATATTGCATGAGTGTCATATCTATTGAAGGGTGTGCTATAATCGACTTCTCCCACCATTGCTTTTTTTTACTACTTTCATACAATTGATATGTTTTCATCACATATTTAACCGAGATTTTGTTGCCTGTGGTAGCTTTTGTATCTCCGGCATTTATTTTCTGTTTGCTTTAAAAATCCGTTAAATGTATTTCTGGTTGTTTGGTTTGCAAATCAAACAAATGCAAAAAATTAAAAAAAAAAAAAAAATACAATTTTGTCACGCAATCTCTGATTGGAGGACTTGGTTGGGGCTCTGCATAATGATGGTGCTTCATATGAACTGTAAAATTGTGAATAATTTCGTATAATGACTTCAAATAAGGTATGTTTAATGAATTGGCTACGAGAGCGTCATTTAAACATTCTAGCAATTTATGTATTTTTGTATATGCCGTGTTTTATCCTCATGCATTTGCGTTTGACCTCATTTCTGGATTGATGAAATTAAATGCCTGATTGCATTACATTTTTGGCATCACAGCATTGTGCGTGGTGAAATGTTGCAATGGGTTATATGAGATAGTGGTTTATGGTGGGACTTATCTCTTGATTTAATCATTAAATGTCAAGTTTTCGTTATTAAATAACGAAATTCGATTTTTCAGATTAAAAGGAGGAGCTCCATAGCTGGTTATGGTAATTTTAGCATATATTTAAAAAAAATGGAAATATTTAAAAAATTTCATTATTATAGAAAAATATTTAAAAATTCTTTCATTATAGGAAAGTTTAACAAAATTTGCATCATTATAGGAAAATTATCAAAAATTTTCATCATTATAGGTAAATTATTAAAAATTTCATATTAACAGGAAATTTTTAAAAAATTTTATTCCATAATTATAGAAAATTGTTGAAAAATTCCATATGTATACGAAATTTTTGAAAAACTTCAAATTTATAGAAAAAAAAGCCATATTTGTAGAAAATTTTTCAAAAATTTCATATATAAACGAAACTAGCCAAACCGGGCCCGCTCCGCTCCGCCTCCTTTAACTCTCTAATATCTATTTAGGGTGGGGACACTTCGCCCTGTTTGCGGATATCGAATTCGTGCCATTGTAGCCTATGACGCTAAACGCGTTCGAATGTTGGCGAGAACATCGGACAAAGCGGTGTTTCTCTTAACTTTGGCGACATTTGCGAGGTACAATGTCATGCATGGTAATTTGAAAAATTTTTCTCAAAAGGGTGTCGCTTTGCGGGAGGCCTTTCGGACTCGTCTAGAAAAAAGGTCCTTTATCATTGAGTCTAAACATGAATCGGAAAGCACTCATTTATGTGTGAAAATTTGCCTCTTCTCGGTTCCTGCAGATAATGTTCTTTCTTAGGGTAATGTTCTCATTAGGGAAGGGATGGCACCTCAGACATTTCGACTCAAATATGGATATCAAATTCGTGCTGCACTTCCAAATCCATTTACATTGAGCTCCATAAAAAATGGCCGGTAAATATGAACCTTTTGGAGGGTGTTTTGGGGCCACCGGCACTCTGCACTGAAAATAGATATCAAATTCGTTCTTTATTCCCAACGGAAATGAAGTTCAGTTTAGGGGGTGCTTTTGGGCGTACTCCAAAACACTTGACTCCAAAATTGGATATTACATTCGTTTTCTACTCTCAAATGCCTTTCATTTGAGTCCCTTATTGTCACAATGGGCCGAATAACCCATTTGACGTATCTTTAGGAGGAAAAGCGCCACCTAGACTTGAACGCAAATTTTAATGTCATATTCGTAATCTGCCCCCTAGTACCTTTTGGGTCCCATATAACCATGGTCGGCTAATATGCCCATTTGGGGGTATTTGGGGGTGGGCGACCTCCCATTACTTGGACCTAATGTTTTATGCCCTATTTTTAATCTATATCTGTTTAAAGGAGTTTTGGGGCCGCTGGGTAACTCTCAAATGCTATACTCTCAAATACTTTTTATACAAGCCCCATAATACCATAGTCGGTAAATAAGTCCTGTTTTATTTGAGCTCTGTATAGTCGTGATTGGTCTATATATCCATTTGACGAGAAGTGCTTTTTGGAGGTGGGATAGTACCTCAGACATTCCGACCAAATATGGATGTCTAATTCGTGCTCTATTCCCAAATACCTATCGTTTAAGCCCAAAATTGCCATGGTTGATAAACATGTAGGGTTTGAAGGGCGTTTTGTGTCTGTGACTCCGCCACTTTGCCTTAAAACATAAATCAAATTCGTTCTTTACTCCCAAAAACCTTTCATTTCAGTCCAATATAGCCATGGTCGGCTAATATACCCATTGGGGTGTTTTTGGGTGTGGGGACACCTTCCTTTACATGGACTTCATTCTACTCCCGAATACCTTTCATTTGAGTCCCATATTGACATGAACGTCCAATATGCCTGTTTGGGAGAGTTTTGTGATTGGGGCTGCCCGCTGGGTACTTAAACTCTATTCTTAACACCATATTCGCGATTTAAGGGTGTTTTGGGGGGTGGGGTGGTTCACCAGACATTTAGCACTGAAAAACTATCCGCATCGTACTTTACTCTCAAATAACATTTATTTAAACCCGATATTGCTATTAGTTTATGGGATGAGGCATCCCTCAAACACTTGGCCAGATTAGTATTCTACTCCCAAATTTCTTTTGCTTGGGCCCCATATTACCATGGCCAGTAAATAAGTGCTATTTTGGGGGGTTTTTTGTGGAAGTTGTGGACGCCAAGAAACTTGGTCCTAAAAATTTGTTTCAATTTCGTGCACTTTTCCCCAACACCTTTCATTTGAGCCCCTTATTGCCCTGGCCGGTAAATATGTACCCAAACACTTTGCCATGAAAAAATATCAAAATCGTGTTCTACTCTCAAATATAATTTGTTTGAATCCCATTTTGCCATTGGTTTAAGAGGAGTATATGGAATGAGGCGCCTCCAAATACTTGGCCCTAAAAAAGGGTGTGGCGGTTCCCAAACACTTCACTGCATATTTAAATATCAGATTAGTTTTCTACTCTCAAATACCTTTTATTTGAGTCTCATTTTGGCGTGATTGGTCTATAAATATATTTGTTGGGTTTTTGGGGAGGGGCGGCCCCCTTAGGTACCCCATCCCAAATTTGGATTTAAAATTTTTAATTTTAGGTTATTAAAAAAGAGCACACAAAATTTCGCTTAAATTGCACCACCTATCTCCGAGATCTGGCGTTTCTGAAAATTAGAGTAAGGGGGAAGGTCCGCCCCCCTTCAGATATCAAAAAATGTAATACTCTATTTTCACCACGAGATCATTATGTACCATCTGTGAAAATTTTAAGAAAATTGGTTCAGCCTTTTTTGGGTCTATAAGGAATAGACAAACAAACACAAATAGATTTTTATATATACGACTAGCTGAACCAGGTCCGCTCTGCTGCGCCTTCATTTGCACCACGCGAAAAATAAGTTTCTTACTTACTCCCCAGCACAATTTGTTGTACTACCAAATTCCTATTATTGAAACCCATACCGCCATGATTGTCAAATATTCACATTTTGGGAGGTGTTTTGAGGGATAGGCAACATCCTATCACTTGAACCTCATTTGTAATATCATATTCGTAATATCCTTGGAATTACACCCATTTTTTAATACACCATAACCATATTCGTACTTTACTCTCCAATATCATATTAGAACTCTACTCTCAAATGCCTTTCACTTGAGTCCCATATTGTTCCGATCGATCCACTTTTGATTTTGGGCGGTACTTTTGATGCGGTTTTGAGCTTGGGGTACCGCCCTAGGTACTTGGATTCAATTTTTGACATCATATTCGTATTCCACTCCCGAATACCCTTCATATGAGTCCCTTATTGTGCCGATCGGTCCACTTTTGATTTTGGGCGGTACTTTTGAAGCGGGTTTGAGCTTGGGGTACCGCCCTTGGTACTTGGATTCAATTTTTGACATCATATTCGTATTCCACTCCCGAATACCTTTCATTTGAGTCCCATATTGTGCCGAGCGGTACACTTTTGATTTTGGGCGTTACTTTTGATGCGGTTTTGAGCTTGGGGTACCGCCCTAGGTACTCTGATTTAATTTTTGACATCATATTCGTATTCCACTCCCGAATACCTTTCATTTGAGTCCCATATTGTCCCGAGCGGTACACTTAGATTTTGGGAAATTTCGGCTTGGGACGGCTCCCTAGATACTTCGATCCAATTTTTAATATCATATTCAAACTCTCCTCACGAATACCTTTCATTGGGATCCTATACTGTCCCGATCGGTCCAATTTTTATTTTGGGCGCTACTCTTGCGGCGACGCCCTTGGAACTTGGATCTAATTTTTGACACCATATTCGTTTTCTACTCCCGAAAACCTTTAATTTCATCATATCTGTACTTTTGAGGAGTTTTTGGGCTTGGGACGGCTCGCTGGGTACTTGGGGCCAATTTTAAACATCATATTCATACTCTACTCTATTGTCCCGATCGGTTCACTTTTGATTTTGGGCACTACTTTTAGGGCGGTTTTGGGCCTGAGGGGCCTCCTAGGTACTTAGACCTAATTTTTAATACCATGTTCGTATTTAATCCTGCTGGGTGCCTATGGGGGGGTGGGGGCCACTCGCAGACATCAAGGAATACATTTTTATGTCAGATTTGTACTCTACTTTTTAATATCTTTCATTTGAAATCTTTATTGCCCAAAGCGGTAAAAGTGTCCTGCTGAGTGGTGTTTTTGGGGGTGGGAGACTCTTCGACACTTAGTGTGACATTTTTATGCCAAGTTCGTACTATACTCTTAAATACCTTTCATTTGATGTCTATATTGTCGCAATCGGTAAAATTGTCCAATCGGGTGGGTTTTGGGATGGAGCGTCCGTCCCTCCAAGTTATTCGAATCCAAAATTTTATACCAATTTGGAATTTTGGGGTACCATAAGTTGGCATTGAAAATGTTGTTCAAATCGGTGCATCCATCTCCGAGATCTGGCGTTGGAAATGGTGGTATGGAGAAAGGGTTCGGGGGTCCGAGTTTAGCTATCTACCCAAAAATTATAGTTGGACCTTCTCAGGCCACGCATAAACCAAACTTCAGATTTCACATTCTGTGCCGCCAGAGGGCGCAATATATGTCCGATTTGGCTTAAATTTGGCACCATGCCTTTTGATACGCCTTAAAGTATCCATCTCCAGAATGTTCCAAATCGGTTTACAACCAGATATAGCTCCCATATAAACCGGACCACCGATTTGACTTCTTGAGTCCTTTTAGGTTGCATCTTTTAACCGGTTTGGTTGAAATTTGGTGTACTGTGTTCTGAATTTTTATACCCTCCACCATAGGATGGGGGGTATACTAATTTCGTCATTCTGTTTGTAACTGCTCGAAATATTCGTCTGAGACCCCATAAAGTATATATATTCTTGATCGTCGTGACATTTTATGTCGATCTAGCCATGTCCGTCCGTCTGTCCGTCCGTCAGTCTGTCGAAAGCACGCTAACTTCCGAAGGAGTAAAGCTAGCCGCTTGAAATTTTGCACAAATACTTCTTATGAGTGTAGGTCGGTTGGTATTGTAAATGGGCCATATCGGTCCATGTTTTGATATAGCTGCCATATAAACCGATCTTGGGTCTTGACTTCTTGAGCCTCTAGAGTGCGCAATTCTTATCCGATTGGGATAAAATTTTGCCCGACGTGTTTTGTTATGATATCCAACGACTGTGCCAAGTATGGTTAAAATCGGTTCATAACCTGATATAGCTGCCATATAAACCGATCTGGGGTCTTGACTTCTTGAGCCTCTAGAGGGCGCAATTCTTATCCGATTGGAATGAAATTTCGCACGACGTGTTTTGTTATGATATCCAACAACTATGCCAAGTATGGTTCAAATCGGTTAATAACCTGATATAGCTGTCATATAAACCGATCTGGGATCTTGACTTCTTGACCCCTAGAGGTCGCAATTATTATCCGATTTGCCTGAAATTTTGCATGACATATTTTATTCTTACTTTCAACAACTGTGTCAAATAAGGTTCAAATCGGTTCATAACCTGATATAGCTGCCATATAAACCGATCTGGGATCTTGACTTCTTGAGCCTCTAGAGGTCGCAATTATTATCCGATTTGTCTGAAATTTTGTACGACGGATCCTCTCATGGCCATCAACACACGTGTTTATTATGATCTAAATCGGTCTATAGCCCGATACAACTCCCTTATAAATCGATCTCTCTATTTTACTTCTTGAGCCCCCAAAGGGCGCAATTCTTATTCGAATTGGCTGGCATTTTACACAGGTCTCCAACATTTAATATAATTGTGGTCCAAACCGGACCATGTCTTGATATCGCTCTAATAGCAGAGCAAATCTTTTCTTATATCCTTTTTTGCCTAAGAAGAGATGCCGGGAAAAGAACTCGACAAATGCGACCCATGGTGGAGGGTATATAAGATTCGGCCCGGCCGAACTTAGCACGCTTTTACTTGTTTTTTTTTTTACAAGCGGATTTTTGTGTACTCTTCTCTCTTCAGAGGAATTGAGAATTTTTGATTTTTAAGTATTTTTTCAACAAATCTTTAAAGGTTCAACTTCAACATCTTGATCACAGATGTTGTAAACTTTTAAGTTACGAATTAGCATTATCTTCACCATATCAATAAAGTTCATGAACTATGCCCTTAAAATTGATGTATTTTTCTTGACGATTTTGCTGCAGGCAGTTTAGGTTTTGTCATGCGCGAAATTAACGCTAAAATCCCATATAACATTTAATACGAATTCTATAAAATTGTTGCTTCATTAAATTGTGCTAAGTAATTTCCTCGAGAGAGTATAAAACCAACAAAGAATCCAAAAAAAAAAGAATAACTAAGAAAATCTGGAAACTTCCGTTTTCGTAAGGAAGAAGTGGCAGGCAGTAAGCTATAAGCCCCCCATTATCGACTTAATAAGACAGTTATGGCCATAAAAATTAGTTTGCCGCTACTTGGCAGCTGCACAATTCCTGCTGCAACTTTTGAGCTAATTTATAGAACTTTTTATAACCGCCAAAGCAGAGGCAGCAAGGCAGCATATTAAAATACGCTTTTATATGGTTGGCAGGGTCGTTAAATTAACTACAAAAATTTGCTTAAAAACAAATAAATGTTAATGCCATATAGCAACGCTAATAAGTGGAAAAAGTAAGTGAAACTCCTCGTAAAAGCCAAAAAATATAAAAGAACAAAAAAAAAGTATGTACGCTCTAGCTGGTGTTTTTATGCAACGCCAAAGGAGTTTTTACGAGCCAAAGTTGAAGTTTTCTTTGGGGTTTTTTTTGTCTTTCTCCCTCCCTTTTTGTCATGCAGTGTTGAAGATAATAGGGTGGCTCTCCCGAGCTGCCTGCCCTGCCCTGCCAGCATGTGGCATGAAAGTTGGGCGTTAAATTCTTGATAATTACACCATTTATGTCATATATGTGGCCCATTACTTAGTTATTTGCTGTTGAATTTGTTTTTGTTATTGCATTGTTGTCGTCTTGCTTTGTTTGTTGTTCTTTTGCCACATAATCTCTGTTAATGTTTATTACAAAGTTTGTCATGATTTGTGTTTCATTCAGTTTTGCTCCTTGGCATGGCTTTATTGCCACAAGTATTTGCCTTTTTCCTGGGACTCACACATGTGTGTCGCCTCAAAATTATGCAAGCCCCTCTCAACATCATCATCGTCATCATCCACTTTGGAGTGTTGCACTTTTAAGTCCATGCAAGATTAGCATTTTTCCACAAAACTTTACATAATGTAAATGTGCCATGACACGATGGGGATGTGATACTGAAGCGTTTTTGTTAATTACTGTGACATCATTGTTGTGCAATTTGTGATTAATGGCCATTTATGCAAAATATTCAAATATGGGGTTTTGAAAAGAATTTCTCAAAATTTGCAGAGAATGGAGGGTAATAGAAAACAAGTAAAAGCGTACTAAGTTCGGTCGGGCCGAATCTTGGGAAACCACCACCATCGATTCTGCTAAAATATGGGAGCTACATCTGATGTTAAACCGATTTGCACCGTACTTAGCACAGTTGTTGAAAGTCATAAAAGAACAACACATGCTCAATTTCAGCCAAATCGGAGAAACATTGCGGCTTCCTGTGGCCCAGGAAGTCATAACGGGAGATCGGTTCATATGGAACTATATCAGATTGTAGACCGATTTGGACCGTACTAGACATAGTTGGTGGAAGTCATAACAGAACACTGTGTGCAAAATTTGAGCCAAATCGGATGAAAATTGAGGCCTTCAGCGGCTCAAGAAGTCAAATCGGGAGATCGGTTTATATGGGAGCTATTCTTCACCGATTTGGACCGTACAGTTGTTGGAAGTCATAACAGAACACTAAATGCAAAATTTCAGCAAAATTGAATGAAACTTGAGGCTTCCAGTGGCTCAAAAAGTCAAATCGGGAGATCGGTTTATAAGGGAGCTATATCCAAATCTTAACCCATATGGCCCAGTTGCAATCCCCAACGACCTACAACAATATCTTATATATAACAAGTAAAAGCGTGCTAAGTTCGGCCGGGCCGAATCTTATATACCCTCCACCATTTGTCGCATTTGTCGAGTTCTTTTCCCGGCATCTCTTCTTAGACAAAAAAGGATACAAGAAAAGATTTGCTCTGCTATTAGAGCGATACCAAGATATGGTCCGGTTTGGACCACAATTAAGTGATGTGTTGGAGACCTGTGTAAAATGCCAGCCAATTCGAATAAGAATTGGGCCCTTTGGGGGCTCAAGAAGTAAAATAGAGAGATCAATTTATATGGGAGCTGTATCGGGCTATAGACCGATTCAGACCATATGTTGATGGTCATGAGAGGATCTGTCGTACAAAATTTCAGGCAAATCGGATAATAATTGCGACCTCTAGAGGCTTAAGAAGTCAAGATCAAAATCGGTTTATATGGCAGCTATATCAGGTTATGAACCGATTTGAACCTTATTTGACACAGTTGTTGAAAGTAAGAATAAAATATGTCATGCAAAATTTCAGGCAAATCGGATAATAATTGCGACCTCTACAGGCTCAAGAAGTCAAGATCCCAGATCGGTTTATATGACAGCTATATCAGGTTATGAACCGATTTGAACCATACTTGGCACATTTGTTGGATATCATAACAAAACACGTCGTGCGAAATTTCATTCCAATCGGATAATAATTGCGACCTCTACAGGCTCAAGAAGTCAAGACCCAAGATCGGTTTATATGACAGCTATATCAGGTTATGAACCGATTTGAACCATACTTGGCACAGTTGTTAGATATCATAACAAAACACGTCGTGCAAAAATTCATTCAGATCGGTTAAGAATTGCGCCCTCTAGAGGCTCAAGAAGTCAAGACCCAAGGTCGGTTTATATGACAGCTATATCAGGTTATAGACCGATTTGAACCATACTTGGCACAGTTGTTGGATATTACAACAAAACACGTCGTGCAAAATTTCATTCCAATCAGATAAAAATTTCGCACTCTAGAGGCTCAAGAAGTCAAGACCCAAGATCGGTTTATATGGCAGCTATATCAGGTTTTAGACCGATTTGAACCATACTTGGCACAGTTGTTGGATAGCACAACAAAACACGTCGTGCGAAATTTCATTCCAATCGGATAAGAATTGCGTGCTCTAGAGTCTCAAGAACTCAAGACCCAAGATCGGTTTATATGACAGCTATATCAAAACATGGACCGGTATGGCCCATTTACAATACCAACTGACCTACACTAATAAGAAGTATTTGTGTAAAATTTCAAGCGGCTAGCTTTACTCCTTCGGAAGTTAGGGTGCTTTCGACGGACAGACGGACAGACGGACGGACATGGCTAGATCGACATAAAATGTCACGACGATCAAGAATATATATACTTTATGGAGTCTCAGACGAATATTTCGAGCAGTTACAAACAGAATGACGAAATTAGTATATCCCCCATCCTATGGTGGAGGGTATAAAAATCAATTTGGGTTTGCTTGTAGGTTTGTTTGTAGACTCAATAACGGCTGAACCGATTTTCTTCAAATGCTACAGATACAGATGCTGCACAATGATCCCGTGGTGAAAATAGGGTACTACATTTTTTGATATCTGAAGGGGGGGCGGACCCTCCCCCTTACCCTAATTTTCAGAAACTTCAGATCTCGGAGATGGGTAAAGCGATTTTAGCGAAATTTTGTTTGCTCTCATATAGTACCCTAAAAATAAAAATTTGGTATCCAAATTTCGGATGGGGTACCTAGGGGGACCGCCCCACCCTAAAACCTACCAAACATATATTTCGACCAATCACGACAACATGGGACTCAAATGAAAGGTATTTAGGAAAGATTAACATATCTGATATCCAATTGCCGGACTAAGTGTTAGGGGGACCACCCCAACCCCCAAAACACCCCTAAATCGGGCATATTTACCGACCATGGCAATATGGGTCTCAAATGAAAGGTATTTGCGAGTAGATTACGAATCTAATATCCAAATGTGGGACCACGTTTGTGGGGGTCCACCCCTTCCCCAAAACCCCCCCAAACAGTACTTATTTACTGACCATGGGAATATGGGGCTTAAATAAAAGGTATTTGAGTGTAAAATACGAATCTGATATCCAAATATGGAACCAAGTGTTTGGGGGCCATCTCTCCCCGAAAACATCCCCCAAAGGGGACACATTTTGCGACCATACCAATATGGGGCTCAAATGAATGGTCTTTGAAAGTAAAGCACGAATCCGATATCAATATTCGGGAAAAGTTCCTAGAATATTCTTGTCTGTCTGTCAGCTGTTAACTATCTGAGTTCGTTGAATGATTTCTGGGTTCCCATGGGTCTCCATGTGGTCCTTGGTCTTTCTCGTCTCTGCAATCCCTGTGGCTTCCCTTCAAGTGTTGCGTGACATATCTCGCTGTATGGCTTACGTAGTGCGTGCCCAAGACACCTATATTTCCTTCTTTTTATTTGGAAGTTGATATTGTGCTCGTTTGCTATTTCAAGAATTTGCTTGTTAGAAACTACTAAGGGCCACCAGATCATGCAATGCAAGATCATCTGCCTAGTCTAGGTCCCCAAGTTGGGGGACCTAAAGAAGGCCAGCGTGCTCTTTTTGTTATTTCTCATCTATTGGGATGAAAATACCGGAATAGACTGGAGTAAAAGCAATGCAAACGTAAGTTTTATTAAAAATGCATTTACTTTCTTTTAAAAAATCCGCAATTACTTTTTGGGCAACCTAGCTGCCATATAAACCGATCTTGGCTCTTGACTTCTTGAGCCTCTAGAGGGCGCAATTCTCATCCGATTTGACTGTAATTTTGCACGTGGTGTTTTGGTATCACTTCCTACATTTTTCCGAAGTATGGTCAAAATCGGTCTATAACCTGGTATATGTGCCATATAATGCGATGTTGGGTCTTGACTTCTTGAGCTTTTAGAAGGCACAATTTTCCTCCGATTTGGCTAAAATTTTGCATGAGGTGTTTTTATATGACTTCCAAAAACTGTGATAAGTATGGCGCAAATCGGTACATAAACTGATATAAATACTGATCTGGTATCTTGACTTCTTGAGCCTCTAGAGAGCGCAATTCTCATCCGATTTGGCACAAATTTTGTACAACGGCTTCTCCCATGGCCTTCAACATATGTGTGTAATATGGTCTGAATCGATCTATAGCTTGATGCAGCTCCCATATAAACCGATCTCCCGATGTTGCTTCTTGAGCCCCGAATCGGACTTGATATAGCTTCTCCTCCGTCCTCATTCATTATGTTTTGTTTGCCTAAAAAGAGATACTGCGCAAAGAACTCGACAGATGCAAACCTTGATGGAGGGTATATAAGATTCGGTCCGGGCGAACTTAGCACGCTCTTACTTGTTTTTGTTTTTTTCAAACTTGTTTTTCACTTAGATGATATGGGTTGCCCAAAAAGTAATTGCGGATTTTTCATATAGTCGGCGTTGACATGTTTTTTCACAGCTTGTGACTCTGTAATTGCATTCTTTCTTCTGTCAGTTATCAGCTGTTACTTTTAGCTGTATATTTGATTAAAGTTCATTCTAAGTTTTATTAAAAATGCATTTACTTTCTTTTAAAAAATCCGCAATTACTTTTTGGGCAACCCAATAATTTCAAGAAATTTAATAAAAATGCTGATGGCCTTCAAATCTTCTTCTTCCTCTTAGCCCTAAGAAACCTTTTTTCCTCCCATGCCAATTACCTGAAAATGTTATAATGAAACTCATTTAATTGCTGCCAAAATTAAATTGCCTAGAGTTTCCCAAAGGAAAGTCCATTGTGTTTAACATGGTCAAATAAAATTTTCATTTATCAAATTCCCTCACGAACGCAAAGTAAACTGAAATGGCACTTTCTTATTTGCATTCACTTTCTTTTTCTTAATTATTTTGTTTTTTTTTTTTAATTGTCTTTAAGCAAATATCAAGAAACCAACTGTCAATGACAAGTCGGTCAGCCTGCCTGCTGACCACCATTGTCATTGGCAGGCAAGAAGGCTTTTCTTTCCTTTCAACCAAAAGTTGGGAAGTGGTTAAAGTGGAAAAACTACACACATTTGCCTATATTGGTTGTGCTGTCAAACAAACAACGTCCATGCCATGTTTGCTAATCATTAATGTTGTTAGTGGAGGCGAACAACGGCCACTGCCGTCGCCACTGCCATCGCCATCGCCACCTCGCTTGTCATGTTCACTAGAAAGGAAGGCACGACCACCCACCTTAAGGACATTGAGTGTATGGTCTAGGGAATGCATGTTGGTCGTTGGGTCGCTGTGTTTGAATGCACGACTGCCTTCACCATTGGCAAAAGTCTGGCTATTAAGATGGGCTAGGTCATTTGGGCTGTAGCAATCCATTGGGATGTTGCAATTGTTTGCAAAGAAAAACAGTTCTATATGGTCATTTGACCAAATAGGGAATTTCTTGAATGCAACTGGAGTCAGAGAGGGAATGAGACAGTGAACAGTTACATGTATTCAAACCGTAATTTTAGATTGTTTTAAAAATCGAAAAGAAAATTCAATATTTGAGAAATGTTAACAAACCGAAACTGTACTCAACCATTCACAAGACTGAATGATTAAAAGGGCTATAAATTAAGGTCCGCCATGCAATATGTAGGTCTTAGAGTATTGCATTCTTCAGCTCCTCCAGTATTTATATCACTGAAATCAGTCCTGCAGATGTTAAAGGCCATTCATCAGCTTCATTTTTCACTCATCCGATATGCGATATCCCTAGATAGGCCACACCGACCAACAGACTCTTGAAACATTTAAAACTCATCCCAAGCCTACCAGAGTGACCTCAATTAACACCTTAACAATTTGAATCACTGCGTTTAATTTGCCATAATTGGAATGAAATGCCTCCAGCATAGGCAATTTAAATACAATAACCCTTAAATAGCTCCCCTTTAGACATATCATTGTGGTCCTTTTTTTACCATGGTAATTGAGGTCACTTGAATATGGCTTGTTGAAGCTTGTCGCCAATGAGGTACTGTCACCATTTGATAGATGATTTACGCCTTGATGAGAGCATTGACTTGTTTCACTAGCAACGTACAGTTGGAAGAACTGGGTTTGGTGAAATTTTAATTGGGCTTACATTGAAACACTGCAGATAGCTGTCAATGGTGATGGTCAATTTTCGAAACAAAGATTTTTTTTTTTCAAGATTCTTAACAGGGTTTTGATTTCATAGCCATTTGCTTGGATTGAGCAATTGCAATTGCACTTTGTAAAGGTAAGTAATGTTTTAAGTATTTATTGCCCAATTTCGCTGAAATATGAAAAAGTGGGTTATTTTCAGCCTCCTGACATATGACCTAAGTATGGCTCAGATCGCACTATATTTGAATATAGCTGCCATATAGAACGATCTCCCGACAAAGGGTGTGAAGCCCATAAAAGCGTTATTTTTAACCGATTAATGTTTTAAGTAACCTGCCATACAAGCACGTCACTTTGGCAGAGTGTCAACAATGCAAGTGTTTGTGGTTAAAATAAAACAAATAAGAGCTTGCTAAGTTCGGCCGGGCCTAATCTTATATACCCCCCACCATGGATCGCATCTGTCAAGTTCTTTGCGCAGTATCTCTTTTAAGGCAAATAAAAAATAATGACTAAGGACGGAGGAGGAGAAGGAGAAGGACGAGCTATATCAAGTTATAGTTCGATTCGGGGCTGAAGAAGCAAAATCGGGAGATCGGTTTATATGGGAGCTGCATCAAGCTATTGATCGATCGACAGACCATATTGCACACGTATATTGAAGGCCATGCGAGAAGTCGTTGTACAACATTTGTGCCAAATCGGATGAGAATAACGCTCTCTAGAGGCTCAGGAAGTCAGGATCCCCGATCAGTTTCTATGGCAGCTATATCAGGTTATGTACCGATTTGAGCCATACTTAGCACAGTTTTTTAAAGTTATATAAAAACACCTCATGCAAAGTCTTAGCCAAATCGGATGAGAATTGCGCCCTCTAGCGGCTCAATAAGTTAAGATCCAAGATCGGTTTATATGGCACCTATACCAGGTTATAGACCGCAAAAATGTTGGAAGTGCTACCAAAACACCAGGTGCAAAATTACAGCCAAATCGGATAAGAATTGGGCCTTCTAAAAGCTCAAGAAGTCAAGACCCAAGATCGGTTTATATGGCAGCTATATCAGGTTATGAACCGATTTGAACCATACTTAGCACAGTTGTTGGAAGAGATATCAAAACACTACGTGCCAAATTTCAGTCAAATCGGATAAGAATTGCGCCCTCTAGAGGCTCAAGAAGTCAAAACCCTAGATCGGTTTATATGGCAGCTTTATCAAAACATAGACCGATTTGGCCCATTTACAATCTCAAACGACCTACACAAATAGGAAGTATTTGTGCAAAATTTCAAGTGGCTAGCTCCACTCCTTCAAAAGTAAGCGTTCTTTCGACAGACTGACGGACAGAGGGACGGACATGCCTAGTTCGACTTTCAACGTCGCGACGATCATAAAATGTCTTAGACGCATATTCCAAAGTTTTGCAAACCTATAACAGGTTATGTACCGATTTGCTCCATTCTTATCACAGTTTTTGCAAGTCATATCAAAACACCTCATGCAAAGTTTAAGCCAAATCTGATGAGAATTGCGCCCTCTAGCGGCTCAATAAGTTAAGATCCAAGATCGGTTTATATGGCACCTATACCAGTTTATAGAACGATTTTAATCATACTTCGCACAAATGTTGGAAGTGATACAAAAACACCACATGCAAAATTACAGCCAAATCGGATAAGAATTGCGCCCTCTAGAGGCCCAAGAAGTCAAGACCCAAGATCGGTTTATATGGCAGCTATATCAGGTTATGAACCGATTTGAACCGTACTTGACACAGTTGTTAGAAGTCACAACAGAACATTATGTGCAAAATTTCAGCCATATGGGACTCAAATTGCGGCTTTTAAGGACTCAAGCAATATAATCGGGAGATCGGTTTATATGAGAGCTTTATCAGTTTTTAGACCAATTTGGACAGTACTTGGCACAGATGTTGAAAGTCATAACAGAACACTGCGTGCAAAATTACAGCCAAATCATACAAAAAATGCGGCTTACAGGAGCTCAAGAAGTTAATCAGGAGATCGGTATATATCGGAGCTATATCTGGTTATTGATCGATTTAGACCGTACTTATCACGGGTGTTGGAAGTCATAACAGAACACTGCGTGCAAAATTTTAGCCAAATTGGACAAAAAATGCGGCATGTAAGGGCTCAAGAAGTCAAATCGGAAGATCGATTTATATGGGAGCTGTAGCAGGTTATGGACCGATTTGGACCGTACTTTGGACTCTGGAACTCAAATCAGGAGATCGGTTTATATAGGAACTAAATCAGGTTATAGACCGATTCGGACCGTACATAACACAGTTGTTGGAAGTTATAACAGAACACTGTATGCAAAATTTCAGCCAAATCGAACAAAAATTGCGGTTTGTAAGAGATCAAGAACTCAAATCGGGAGATCGGTCTATATGGGAGCTATATCAGGTTATAAACCGATTTGAACCGTACTTAACACAGTTGTTGGAAGTCACAACAGAACACTGCGTGCAAAATTTCTGCCAAATGGGGCAAAAATTGCGGCTTCTAGGGGCTCAAGAAGTCAAATCGGGAGATCGGTTTATATGGGAGCTATATCAGGTTATAGGCCGATTCGGACCGTACTTGGTAGATCGATCTATATGGCAGCTATATCTCATTCTAAGACTATTTAACTATGTCCATGTGTCTGTCCGTCCGTTGTAAACACTCTAGAGAATTCAAAACTTGAGATATTGAGCTGAAATTTGGCACAGATACGTCTTTTGGATGCACAATGGTTAAGTTTTTGAATGGGCCAAATCGGACCATATTTGGATATAGCTGCTATATATACCGATTTTCCGATAAAGGCTCTAATGCCCATAAATGATTAATTTTTCATCCGATTTCGCTGAAATTTAAAAAAGTGAGTAGTTTCCGGCCTCCCGACATTTGACCCAAATATGGTTCAGATCGGACTATATTTAGATATAGCTGCCATATAGACTGGTCTCCCGATAAAGGGTCTGAAGACCATAAAAGCTTTATTTATTACCCGATTTCGATGAAATTTGCAACAGTGTGTTATTTTAAACCTCCCGACAACTGACCTAAATATGGTTCAGATCGGACTATATTTCGATATAGCTGTCATATAGACCGATCTGCCGATAAGGGGTCTGAAGGCCATAAAAGCTTAAATTTTTATCCGATTGCGCTAAAATTTAAAACAATGGGTTATTTTAAGCCTCCCGACAACTGACTTAAATATGGCTCAGATCGGACTATACTTAGATATTGCTACCATATAGACCGATCTGCCAATAAAGGGTCTGGAGCCCTTAAAAGCTTTGTTTTTTGTCCAATTTTGCTGAAATTTAAAACAGTGAGTAGTTTTAGGCCTACCAACGTCCGACCCAAATATGGTTCAGATCGGACTATATTTAGATATAGCTGCCCTATAGGCCGATCTGCCAATAAAGGGTCTGGAGCCCTTAAAAGCTTTGTTTTTTGTCCAATTTTGCTGAAATTTAAAACAGTGAGTAGTTTTAGGCCTACCAACGTCCGACCCAAATATGGTTCTGATCGGACTATATTTAGATATAGCTGCCCTATAGGCCGATCTCCCGATAAAGGGTCTGAAGCCCATAAAAGCTTTATTTTTTAACCGATTTCGCTGAAATTTGAAGTAGCGTGTAGTTTAAGGCCTCCTAATATAGGACCCAAATATGGTTCACATGGGACTATATTTAGATATAGCTGGTATATAGACCGATCTGCCGATAAAGGGTTTGAAGCGCATAAAAGCTTTATTTATGGCCCAATTTCGCTGAAATTTTAAGCAGTGAGTAGTTTTAGGCCTACCAACGTCTGACCCAAATATGGTTCAGATCGGACTATATTTAGATATAGCTGCCCTATAGACCCATCTCCCGATAAAGGGTCTGAAGCCCATAAACGCTTTATATTTTTAAACGATTACGCTGAAATTGGAAACAGTGAGTAGTTTTAGGCATACCAACGTCTGACCCAAATATGGTTCAGATCGGACTATATTTAGATATAGCTGCCATATAGACGGATCTCCCGATAAGGGGTTTGAAGCCCATAAAAACATTATTTTTTATCCAATTTCACTGAAATTTGAAACAGTGAGTAGTTTTAGGCCACCCACCATCCGATCCAAATATGGTAAAAATCGGACTATAATTAGATATAGCTGTCATATAGACCGATATGCCAGTTAAGGGTCTGAAGCTCATAAAACCTTACCCGATTTTGTTGAAATTTGAAATACAAAATTCAACAGTGACTTATATTTATTGGACCACTCAATGTCCGTGCCGAATTTGGCTGCATAAGTTATTCAATTTACATCGGATTGTGACGAAAGGGGGTTTACCTATATATCCGAGGTGGTTAGTATTCAAAGTTCTGCCCGGCCGAACTTAATGCCTTTTTACATGTTTTTTATACCCTCCACCATAAGATGGGGGGTATACTAATTTCGTCATTCTGTTTGTAACTACTCGAAATATTCGTCTGAGACCCCATAAAGTATATATATTCTTGATCGTCGCGACATTTTATGTCGATCTAGCCATGTCCGTCCGTCTGTCCGTCCGTCCGTCCGTCCGTCTGTCTGTCGAAAGCACGCTAACTTCCGAAGGAATAAAGCTAGCCGCTTGAAATTTTGCACAAATACTTCTTATTAGTGTAGGTCGGTTGGTATTGTAAATGGGCCATATCGGTCCATGTTTTGATATAGCTGCCATATAAACCGATCTTGGGTCTTGACTTCTTGAGCCACTAGCTTGCGCAATTCTTACCCGATCAGAATGAAATTTTGCACGACGTGCTTTGTTATGATATGCAACAACTGTGCCAAGTATGGTTCAAATCGGTCAATAACCTGATATAGCTGCCATATAAACCGATCTTGGGTCTTGACTTCTTGAGCCTCTAGAGTGCGCAATTCTTACCCGATCAGAATGAAATTTCGCACGACGTGTTTTGTTATGATACCCAACAAGTGTGCCAAGTATGGTTTAAATCGGTCCATAACCTGATACAGCTGCCATATAAACCGATCTTGGGTCTTGACTTCTTGAGCCTCTAGAGGGCACAGTTCTTATCCAATTTGAATGAATTCTTGCACGAAGTATTTGGTTATGATATCCAACAAATGTACCAAGTATGGTTGAAATCGGTCCATAACCTGATATAGCTGTCATATAAACAGATCTGGGGATTTGACTTCTTGAGCTTCTAGAGGGCGCAATTCCTATCCGATTTGGCTGAAATTTTGCATGACGTATTTTATTTTTACTTTCAACAACTGTGTCAAATAAGGTTCAAATAGGTTCATAACCTGATATAGCTGCCATATCAACCGATCTGGGATCTTGACTTCTTGACCCCTAGAGGTCGCAATTATTATCCGATATGCCTGAAATTTTGTACGACGGATTCTCTCATGACCATCAACAAACGTGTTTATTATGGTCTGAATCGGTCTATAGCCCGATACAGATCCCATATAAATCGTTCTCTCTATTTTACTTCGTGTGCCCCAATGGGCGCAATTCTTATACGAATTGGCTGAAATTTTACACAGGTCTCCAACATATAATTTAATTGTGGTCCGAACCTGACCATATCTTGATATCGTTTTAATAGCAGAGCAACTCTTTTCTTATATCCTTTTTTTTTTTTTTTTTTTTTTTTTTTTTTTTTTTTTGATTTAATCCCAAAGTGCAACCTCTCATCATCTTTCTCACATGCCCTGCACATGCTATCACTTGCCCCACCCATTCTGCGCAAGTGCAAGCTTAACTGATCTCCTTACTTCCTTTCACTAATAGACTCGTCTTCTATCGTCAACTCTAAGACACACTATTTTTAAAAATCAATTTACCACATCACTCTTATTTGAAATCAAAATTTCCTTTCCTTTCCTCCTTCAGAACTAATATTTTAGACAACAATATTGACTCGTTTTCGTGACTTCGATTAGAATGTTGCCAATTAATTAAATCTTCAAAATATTTTATTGGCCAAATCAATTTTTTTGACCGTTATTACAGTACATCAAAATTTTATGGCAAATTTATGGCAAATTTTCGAATGAGTTTTTTATTGGTTGCATGCTAAGGTGGATGGCTGGTTGTTTGGCTGTTTGTTTGCTCAAATGACCGACTCGAATAATCCGCCAACACCACTGGATTCATAATTGCGTCGATGACGTCCAAGACAATGAAAAATGAGTGGAAAATAATAAATATGAAATTTTATTAGTTTCGGGAACAATTTGACATGCAAATTACCACGTGTCTGTCTGTCTGTCTGTCATGCCAAGCCTGCAAGTGTATAGTGGCAGCATCATCACTATGCTGGTCACCAGCTTCCAATACCTTCAAGCAGCACAGATTCCACAAAGTTGAGTTGTATCACAAAAGCCCAGGATGACAACGGCATATTAATGCGAATCGCTTAGCTGTTGGATGAATGCACTAAACAAGTTTAATAAACAAGTGGGCTCAAAAGCCAAATGACTTTTCTAATAATTTGAGAAAATATAAAAAAAAAATATTAACAAAAATGTTGTTTGAATCTGAGCTATTAAAAAAATTATTCAAAAATTTAAGTTTAATTTTTTTAGAATTTAAAAACAACAAAAATTTTATTTTCAACATTCTTAAAATTTTTTAATGGACTCTAAATAACTTTTTAAACAAATATGTATATATATTTATTTATTGTTTTTTGTTCATTAATTTTAGTCCATTTTTCTTTTTCCCCGATATTTAATTTTCTAAAATTTACTTCCTAGTGTAAATTTGTCTCTTTTGTGTCTTAGTCTCTTTTGTATTTTAACCACTCTCAATTTGCCACCATCACTGCCCCAGACAACATTAATGGTGGTGGGCTTTAGAAAAATCTCCTATTTTGTTGGCCGATTATTCTATTGAATCGCATTTTGAGCGAGAGAGAGTGCAATCGATAAACAACCAATTGAGTCGCCCCACCAATGGACGGCCGAACATAAAAGTGACGTTTTAAACTACTTTAAAATTGGTTTAAAATGGCCTGCAAAGAGATCGTGAACTATGAAAATTTATTGCGATTTTTTAATGTCCACATGCAATAGAGCCTCATGGCATTTTCACGCTATCATCATTATAGAAATTTAGCAAGAATAGCTCGACCAACGAATGAGGCAGGCGATGAAAACACATTTTTCCCAAATAAATATCAAATTATGCTGGCATGGCATAGGTGGCGGTGGAGAGGAACATTCCCAAATGTAAGGATGAGAGTAGAATGAAAAAGTTCATACAAAAAATGAGGTTTCTGATTGGGGCTTGTAAGGGCTCAATAAGTCAAATTGGGAGATCGGTTTACATGGGAGCAATATCAGGTTATACACCTGATTTCCCATAACGAGTTGTGGGAAGTCATAATGACAAAAATTGCGGTTTGTAAGGGCTCAACGAGTCAAATCGGGAGATCGGTTTATATGGGAGCTATATCAACTTATAGACCGATTTGAATCGTACTTGTCAAAGTTGTTGAAAGTCAAAGCGGAACATCACATGCAAAATTTCAGCCAAGTTGGACAAACATTTCGGCTTGTAAGGGCTCAAGAAGTCAAATCGCGAGATCAGTTCATATGGGAGCTATATTAGGTTATAGACCGATGTCAAAGCGGAACACCACATGCAAAACTTCAGCCAAGTTGGACAAACATTTTGGCTTAGCACAGTTGTTGGAAGTCGTAACGGAAAACCGCATGCAAAATTTCAGCCGAATTAGACAAAAATTGCAGCTTGTGCGGGCTCAAGAAGTCAAATCGGGAGATGGGTATATCTGCGAGCTATATCAGGTAATACACTGCTTTAGACCAAATTTGGCACAGTTATTCTAAATAATAACAGAACACCGCTTGCATAATTTCATTGAAATCGGATGAAAATTCTGGCTTGTAAAGGCTTAAGTAGTCAAATCGGGAAATGGGTTTATATGGGAGCTGAATCGGACCATACTTTGCACAGTTGTTGGAAGTCATAACAGAACACTATATGCAAAATTTCAGCCAAATCAAAAAAATTGCAATTTCCTGAGGCTCAAGATGTCAAATCGGTAGATCGGTTTACATTAGAGCTATATATAAATCTAAACCGATCAATATATTAATTATAAGCTATCTGTTTGTAATCTCAAGCGGCTAGCCATACGTGTTCGAACGCTATCGTGATAACGACAGACGGACAAGGCTTAATCGAGTCAGATCGTCGAGAAGATCAAGAATACATATATGGATTGCCCAAAAAGTAATTGCGGATTTTTTAAAAGAAAGTAAATGCATTTTTAATAAAACTTAGAATGAACTTTAATCAAATATACTTTTTTTACACTTTTTTTCTAAAGCAAGCTAAAAGTAACAGCTGATAACTGACAGAAGAAAGAATGCAATTACAGAGTCACAAGCTGTGAAAAAATTTGTCAAAGCCGACTATATAAAAAATCCGCAATTACTTTTTGGCCAACCCAATAGTTGTGGAGTTATAATAAAATGGGATGATTATTATATCCTTGGTTGTGGGTATCCACAACGGTCGAACTTAACACCTTTTTACTTGGTTAAATAAAAGAGGAATTTATTACCCTCCACCATAGGATGGAGAATGACTAATTTCGTCATTCTGATTGTAACACCTGGAAATATGCGTCTAAGACCCCATTAAGTATATATATTCTTGATTGTCATTAAATTTTTGAGACGATCTGGCCATATCCGTCCGTCCGTCAGACGAAAGCTCGCAAACTTTCGAAGAAGTAAAGCTAGACGCTCGAAATTTTGCACAAATATATCTTATTAATGTAGGTCAGTTGGGGTGGTAAATGGTCCAAATCGGTGAATGTTTTGATATAGGTGCCATATAAACCGATCTTGGCTCTTGACTTCTTAAGCATCTAGAGGGCGCAATTCTTATCCGATTTGGCTGAAACTTTGCCCTTGGTGTTTTGGTATCACTCGCAACAACTGTGCTTAGTGTGTTTCAAATGGGTTCATAACCAGATTTAGCTGCGACATGAACCAATATTGGATATTGAGCCACTAGAGGGCGTAATTCCCATCCGATTTGGCTGAAATTTTACATGAAGTGTTTTGTTAAGTCTTCCAACAACTGTGAGAAGTATAGTTTAAATCGACCGATAACCTGATATAGCTGCCATATATAACGATCATGGATCTTGACTTCTTGAGCCAATAGAGGGCGCAATTCTCATCCGATTTGGCTGAAATTTTACATGAAGTGTTTTGTTAAGTCATCCAACAACTGTGAGAAATATGGTTCAAATCGGTATCTAACCTGATATAGCTGCCATATATACCGATCATAGATCTTGACTTCTTGAGCCAATAGAGGGCGCAATTCTTATCCGATTGGAATGAAATTTTGCACGACGTGATTCGCTATGACTTTCAACAACTGTGCCAAGTACGGTTCAAATCGGTACATAACCTGAATTAGCTGTCATATAAACTGATCTTGAACCTTGCCACTAGAGGGCGCAATTTTTATCCGGTTGTGCTTCTTGATCTCAAGATTATGCTTCAAGGAGCAATTCTTATCCGAACGGACTGAAATATTACCCAATGACTTCTACTATGGTCTTCAACATTTAATTTACTTATGGTCCGAATCGGACTATAACTTGATATATCTGCAATAGCACAGCAAATCCTATCCATTGTTCCTTGTTTGCCTAAAAAGAGATACCGGGAAAAGAATTCGACAAATGCGAACCATGGTGGAGGGTATATAATATTCAACCCGGCCGGACTTAGCACGCTTTTACTTGTTTTTTTTTCTGTTAATAAAAATTTTGCTATGAAAGTCTAAATTTAACCAAATTTTCTATGAAGTACACATATTTAGTTTGGTCATTGCTCCTCCTGATTGCCTTATTCACTATTGTCCATCTCTGATCTTTGCCAACTTAAACATTCCGAAAATATTTTTAACCTCATCCAACACACGTAAGCAACATATCCGCTAAAATGACTTGAGCAACAAGCGAATATATGGTAATTGGTAGGAATGAATTTTAACGCCCATCTCAAACATACCCCCATAATCACCTATGAATGCCATGCATTCGTTGTTGCCGGCTTCGTTGTTAATCCTCCTATTCAAGCTCCATATGCTGCACCATGTTGTGTTTGTGTGTGGCAAGATCAATGTAAAGATCAAAATCTTTTTCATGTATCATGAGTTTGCAGTTAAATTGTCAATAATTTAAATCAGTTTATGAGCTGGTGGTGGTGCTGCTTCAATTTGCATCAGCTTGGTCAATTGTTAAATTGCAGAAGGACTGTTGCCACAAAACCTGTGCGTGTGTGTGTGTGTGCGAAGTAGCGATGTATGGTGTGCGATTGTGGTATCTATTAAACCACACGGCGCCTTAAGTGGAATGTGAGGCAAGACTAATGTTGGGTAAATACGTTAACGTCAAAGTTAACAGAACCGTTGAGAGGAAAAAGTGACTTAACCTGCCATATTAACCGATCTTGGGTCTTGACTTCTTGAGCCTCTAGAGGGCGCAATTCTTATCCAATTGTAATGAAATTTTGCACAACGTGTTTCGTTATGATATCCAACAACTGTGCTGAGTATGGTTCAAATCGGTTTATAACCTGATAGAGATGCATATAAACCGATCTTGGCCTCTAGAGGGCGCAATTGTTATCCGATTTGCCTTAAATTTTTGTATGACGAATCCTCTCATTACCATCAACATGCGTGTTTCTTATGGTCTGAATCGGTCTATAGCCAGGTACAGCTCCCATATACATCGATCTCGCTATTTTACTTCTTGTTTTGCCTAAGAAGAGATGCCGGGAAAAGAACTCGACAAATGCGATCCATGGTGGGGGTTATATAAGATTCGACCCGGCTGAACTTTGCACGCTTTTACATGTTTAATATTGCCATTACACCACAAGCAACAAAATGAAAGCTGACGCACTAAAAATAAGAGATGATTCGCTCCATACGCTCAGTTTTCATTTACATTTTAGCGTGATGCGAAACATGGAGTTGGAAACTTTTTAAAAAATTAAAACTCAGTTACCCTAACATCACAGTCCAAAGTCAAAACTGGAGCGATCGGGACACTATGGAACTCAAATGAAAGGTATTTGAGAGTAGAGTACGAATATTATAGAAGAATATGGGTCCAAGTATCTAGGGCCCGGCCTAAGCCTAAAACTGCCCCAAATCTAAAACCGCCCAAATAGGCATTTTGGACAATCATGCCAATGTGGTACTCAAATGAGAAGCATTCGGTACTACGTTACGAATATGCCACTAAAAATTAGGTCTAAGAAATAGGGGGCCGCCCCAATTATACCGGTCCCCAAAACGTAATATTTGCTGATCATGACTATATGGGATTCAAATGAAAGCAATTTGAAAGTAGATTACGAATATAAAACTAAAATTTGTGTGAAATTTTTACTTATTGTGGTTGGTCTGGAAGAAGTGATAGGCTATGTAATTCCTTGATATTGGAAGGGGGAGTACCCTCCCCTAAAAGCCGCCACATCAAAAGTCTTTTCAGAGGTGACTTTTTATCATGGCAATATGGGGTTCAAAGGAAAGGTATTAAGAAGAAAAAACACGAATTTGGTATCCGCTTCTGGAGCCAAATGTCTGGGTGTCCGCCACATCCCCAACACATCCCAAAACAGGACTCATGGAGGTGGGGCGGACTCCCAGACTCTAAGCACAAGAATTGGATACCAAATCCGTGTTCTACATCCAAATACCTTTCTCTTGAGCGCAATATTGCCAAGATCTTACTGGAAAGAGTAATAGGCTATATAATTTCTCGATATCGAAAGAGGGGGGACCCTCCCCTTAAATCCGCCCACCGCAAAAGTTTAATCAGAGGTGACTTTTGACCATGGCAATATGGGGTTCAAAGGAAAGGTATTAAGAAGTAAAACTCGTATTTGGTATCCACTTCTTGGGCCAAATGTCTGTGTGTCCGCCACATGCCCAACACATCACAAAACAGGACACACCAAACATGGCAATATGGAGGTGGGGCGGCCTCCCAAACTCTTGTCACCAAATCCGTGTTCTACTTCCAAAGAAGAGCTAGACCAATTGATAAGTATACCGATCGACTCAGAATCACTTTCTGATTCGATTTAGCCATGTTCGGCTGTCCGTCTGTGAGTCCATGTAGTCTAGTAATCAAAGTGCAGGTCATATTTGTTGTTAAATCATCACGAAATTTTGCACATATCAATTTTTTGGCCCAAGGACAAACGCTATTGATTTTGATAAAGATCGGTTCAGATCTAGATATTGCTCTCATATATATGTATCGCCCGATTTGCACTTAATCGGCCGTAGTAACTACAATTTTCGAACGATCTGCACAAAATTTGACACGGATTGTTTTGTGGCTGATCTTAACATATTTGCAAGATTTCGTTAAAATCGGCTCAGATTTAGATATAGCTCCCGTATATATGTATCGCCCGATTTCCACTTAAATGGCCGTAGTAGCTACAATTTTTAACCGATCTGTACAAAATTTGCCACGGATTGTTGTGTTACCGATCTTAACATATACGCAAAATTTCATCCAAATCGGCTCAGATTTAGATATAGCTCCCATATATATGTATCGCCCGATTTGCAATTAAATGGCCTTAGTAGCAAAAATTTTCAACCGATCTGCACAAAATTGGGCATGGATTGTTTTGTTACTGATTTTGACATATCTGTAAATTTTCATCCAAATCGGTTCAGATTAAGATATAGCTTCCATATATAGGTATCGCCCGATTTGCACTTAAATGTCCGTAGTAGCTCCAATTTTCAACCGATCTTTACAAAATTTTGCACTGATTGTCTTGTTACCAATCTTAACATATTTGCAAAATTTAATAAAAATCGGTTCAGATTTAGATATAGGTCCCCTATATGTATCGCCCGATTTTCACTTAAATGGCCGTAGTAGCCAAAAATGTTCAACCCATCTGCACAAAATTTGGCATGGATTCTTTTGTTACTCGTATTAAAATATCTGCGAGATTTCATCAAAATCGGTTCAGATTTAAATATAGCTCCCATATATATTTATCGCCCCATTTGCACTTATGAGGCCGTAGAAACAACAATTTTCAAACGACATGTTCGAAAAAGTCGCTTCAGATTTATTGCCCTAATTTATTATTGTAGGCTAGGTGTAGGGTATTACACAGTCGGCTCCGCCCTACTTTTGCTTTTCCTTACTGGTTTTTAATATCAAATTTGCACTCTACTCCCAAAAACCTTTCATTTGAGTCCCATTTTGTCTCAATGTCTCCAATTTTGTTTTGGGCGGTGCTTTTGTGCTAAGGGGGAGGGTCCGCCCCCTTTGGATATCAACAAATTATGTAGCTTATTGCTCTTTCCAGACATTGTTCGTAATCTACCCTTGAATACCTTTCACTTGAGTTTTATATTTTCATGATCGTCCTATATGTTTATTTAGGAGGTTTTATGGTCGAAGCGACAACATAGGTACTTGGACCCAATTTTTAATATTAAACTCGTACTCCACCCTCAAATACCTTTCATTTGAGTTCCATATTCAGACCAACCTTCACAATCTGCTAAAATTTCAAGAAAATCGGTTCAGCCGTTTTTGAGTCTAAACAGAACAAACAAATTTGCAAACCCGCTCCCAAATCCCTTTTATTTAAATCTCGCATTGGCCTATATGTTCGTTTGGGATTCCTTTGGGTGTAGGGCAGCTTCCAAAATACTTTTGGCATTCTCTTCCCCAAATGTCTTTCCCCATGCTATGGTGGTGGGTACAACAGAAATTAACGAAGTATTTAAAATAGAGAGATTTCAACAGATGGGCGGGCGAACGGACAGACGGACTAACTTGGCCAGACCGTCTTAGAATTTTATGAGGATCAGGAATATATATATTGACCTTAAACGGTTTGAAAATGGGTTATCATAGGCTACCGTTGCTCATCTCAGCCTATAACGCTGAACGCCAGTGTTTGGATTCTGGCGAGAAAATCAGAAAAGAATTTTCAGCGATGGTTGTCGATGGTGCTGGCGACTTTTGTGAGGTACTGTACCATGTGGTATGTCAGCGGTGTAAAAACTTCTCCATAGAGAGGTGTCGCCCTGCGGCACACTGTTTAGAGGCGGTTATAAAAAGGAGACCCCTTATCATTGAGCTCAAACTTCAATCGGACAGCACATATTGATATGTGGGATGTTTGCCCCTGTTCCCCAATGGCATGTTCATGGGCAAATTTGCATCATGAAATAGGTATATCGATGTGTAACAAATGGATTGACTTTGGTGGTGTGATACCAAATTTAAGTAAAAAACCTTAATTGTGAATTTTTTTTCTTAAAAAGTAATTATCCAGCTAAAATTCTACTATACAATTGTTTTCTTCTTTGCTTTCAGGTTAACAAATCACCACGCTTAATATATGATATTCATTGAAATTACATTCGTTCTCCCTTGACTTATCCCCATTCAATGCTCAACGGCACCTTCAGCTTGCCAACAATCGCTTAACTGCAAGTACAATTTGATGTCTCACAAGGTAAGCATAGCCCATGTTTGCGTTTTTCGAGTACTAGTATATCTCACAGCCGTTTAGTTGGCGTAGATTTGCCATAATTGAAGGCTCTGATTAGTGCATACACATGTTAGCATGGTTATAACGCTGCTTGAATCCTTGTTTGCCACGTTGTGTGATTTCAATAGATGCGACTTCTTACTGCATGAGTTGTCTATGCCTTTTGCACATGGTGCTGCTTATGTTTGGCAAAGAATCATCCTCGCCATCCACAACATCTAAGCGCTTTGAGCGGTGATAACCATGCATTTGGTGCATTCATCTGTGCACCTACAGTGATTACCTTGTCCACAAATGGTTGTACATTTGAGACATAATTGTACATTTATTGAGACAGGTATTGAGTGTTTGAGTAAAGGCATATTTGTATGGTCTAAAAGTGTAGATGAAGTTGCTGCGGCGTAGAAGGAGATGTTGTGAGGTGAAGAAACAAATAAGGTTTTTTTTTTGGACACAAGTCAAGTAGAGTCCTATGTTTAGACTTTATTTAGCAATAAATTCTTAAAATTGAAGATTCTAAAAGTTGGTGCATGCTATGAAAGAAAATGGATTTTTTTATTTTTTTTTTATATATTTTGGGAAAATTTTCAGCACATAGGTTTATTAATTTTTAATTCATCTAGGGTAAAACATCTATCTTTATCTATTGCATTTCTAGGCATATCATATGCCCCCTCATTTAGTTTTTCCTCCTTATAATTATGGCCTCAGCCTCGCAAGTTGCATGGCTTTGCTGATTTTCTATAAGAGTTATGGTAAGATTGCACTGCATATCTGGTATATAAGTGGGCAGATACTTGGCCGAAAATATTAGACCTGTCATGCTGATATTCTACAAATATAAAAAAGATCTATTACGCTAATATTCCAAAAAATACAAATTTTCCATTATTTCAAATTTTCAAGCTCACTCACACCCACTACAGGACAGGAACAGGGCAAATTGCTATGTGCCATCATTTCCACAAATATTTCCCTCAGCATCGGTACTACCGTCATACTCTTCAGAGTTTGACAAACACTTAGTTTAACATCCAGCAGTTTCATTATTTTGGTATTCTTAGGCCTGGGCAGGGTAAAGATCACATGAACTAGAGAATTTTCAGCCAATGGTTTGCCAATTTCCACTGTCCCACCCTCTTTAAAATAACCAGTGGCAACTTTTATCGAATATCCCATTAAATTCTTCAAACGTGGGCTTAGAGTTTTGCAACCGAACTTAAAGCTGTCAATAATAAAAGGTTTTCTGGCGGTCTGCAATGAATTAGGATGACAATGAAAGGTGTGGGTAATGAAAAGATCACCCACCTGTATCTTATTGAACAGCAAAAATGCTGTTAATGCTAGAAATATGGTTCGCGACATTTTTCAAATAGCTTTTGCTGAGGTTTAGCTATAAACTGGCATAGAAAAACCATGAAATGCTTCTAAAGCAATTACTGTATAATTATTTGTTGCCACGCGTTACAAAATGGTTATTTAATTGCTTTTACAGTGGTATTAATTATTTTTGTTTATACCCATCGCTATAGATGGGGGGGTATATTCATTTAGTCATTTCGTTTGGAACACTTCGACATATCCATTTCTGCGCTTATTTTTACTGATCGTCAGAAAATTCAAAGATTTGACGAAATCGGCCGGGCCGAATCTTGGGGAACCTACCACCATGGATTCCACTAAAAATTTACCATTATTAACCGAATTTGTATTTGACTTATTTTGGTCTCAAGAAGTCATATCGGGATATCGGTACTTAAGGGGTCTATATAACCATATTGACTGATTCGTATAAAACTTGGCATGGATGGTGGAAGTCATATCACAAGTCTTTGTTCCAAATTTCAGCCAAATCGGATGAAAATTGAGGCTTCTAGGGGCTCAAGAAGTCAAATCCGGGGATTGGTTAATATGGAGGCAATATCTGTTTATAGACCGATTTGAATCATACTTGGCATGAATGGTGGAAGTCATAACACAAGTCTTTGTTTCACATTTTAGCAAAATCGGATGAAAATTGAGGCTTCTAGGGGCTCAAGAAGTCAAATCCGGGGATCGGTTAATATGGAGGCAATATCTGTTCTTAGACCGATTTGGATCATACTTGGCATGGATGGTGGAAATAATAACACAAATCTTTATTCCAAATTTCAGCGAAATCGGATGAAAGTTGAGGCTTCTGAGGGCTTAATAAATCAAATTCGGGAATTGGTTTATATGGGGGCTATATCCGAATCAGAACCGATGTAGACCATTTGCAATCCCCAATGACACACATCAATAAAAAGTATCTGTCAAAATTTCAAGCAGCGAGCTTAACACGTTCGACCGCTATCGTGATTTCGACAGACCGACGGACGGACAAGGTCGAGACGAATATATATACCTTATGGGGTCTTAGACCAATATTTCCAGGTGGTACAAACAGAATGACTTGATTAGTATACCCCTATACTATGGTGGTGATGGGTATAAAAATGCCTTTAGAAATTCTACGAAACATTTATTTTGATAAGGAGTGCAAAGTGTTTTTGCTCTTAGATGTATGAAAGCAGTTATATCTGAAAAAGTTATAGTAGCATTTCTTCCACATGCTTATTCCAGACTAATGTTCGAGGAACAATCCGATACTTCAATCATTGATAATGAATCATCCAAAAACTATTGGTTTCAGACAGCAAACGCCATATAATCGAGGTTCAACTGTACTCTATGAGATCGCAGATTAATATTTCGAGGTGATACAACAGAATGACTAGTGGTGGGTTTAAAAATCATCTCAGAAATAAATAATATATTCACCACTACTCATTCCATTTACACACGGATTAAAACAAACAACAACAACAGCAGCAGCATGCAAGCAATAGACAACAGCGACAACACACACCGCAGTTAATCTGCATCTCTCGCACTTTTTTATTCAACACACAAAGGGCTGTTAGAAAACCTCTCTCTTGTGGTGCATTCGGTGCCTCCCTTTCCCCATACCTTCTACGTGGTGAACTGTTAGCATACATTTTCATGTCGCTGTGCTCTCTCTCTGCTTAAAGCATAACATTAAGCATTGGAAGCATTGAACAGTGACAGGGAAATCATAGTTTACAGCAGCGACGGGCAAAATAGGTGCCCATGCTTTTTCCCTCAGCTGCTTGTGGTCTTTTGGTGCCTATGAGCTCTCTTAACCCAAGCAATAATGAAATCAAAACACGAACATTATGCAAAGCAACTGAGGCAATAGTTCGCGGAAGTCATGTTAACGCTTGGTATTCGCCTAAGGGTTCAAACAGAGTGCGCGCTGAAGGCCGAGCGGAGATTATCAGTGCGATAAAGATTGTGCGTGCCAGAAAACCGGTTACATACAAGTCAATGCAAATAAGCTTTTACATAACATAGTGAACACCGAGCAGAGAGGATAGCAAAGTCGATCGATTGCGAGAAAGCAGTTCCAAAGTGTGTTTCGTGCTTATTTGCATTGTTGGTGGTTAGATTTTTGCAAATCGTGAACAACTATGCCAAGTATGATCTAAAACGGTTCATGACCTATATGTGTATATACAGCTCCCATAGAAACCGATCTCGTGTGCGATTTGGCTGAAATTTACAATGACTTCTCCTATGATCTTTAACATATGTGCCAAATATTGTCTGAATCAGTCTATTACCTGATATAGCTCCCATATAAACCGATCTCCCGATTTTACTTCTTGAGCCCCTATAGAGCTCAATTCTTATACGATTTAGCTTAAATTTTGTACAATGACTTCTACTATGGTTTCCAATAACCAAAACAAGTATGGTCCAAATTCTGATATATAGCTCCATAACCTGATAGTGCTCCATGGCAATTTTTATTAATTATCCTTTGTTTTTCTTGACAAATACTATCCATGGTAGAGGGTATATAAGATTCGGCCCGGCCGTACTTAGCACGCTTTTACTTATACACAAAAAAAGATCTGTGCAAAGTTGTAGGTCATTATCTTCATTTTTAAAAGCTGTAGCGTGATTTCAACAGACGAACTGACGGACATGACTAGATATTCTCCGAATTTTACGAGGATAAATTCGAGCCCAAAATCCATATTTCGATGTATTACAAAAGGAAAGACAATATTAATATGCCCCCATCCATGGTTGGTGAAAATTCGACTTTGAAGAACAATTAATTTCATTGTCTGTAGGGAAAATAATGTTCTAATATTTGGCCCTGATTCGGGATTCGAAACTGGAAATGCAGAACGACAGCAAGTGTCATTGCCGTTGTATAGCGTTCGAAGCCATCAATACAACTTCCAACAAATGCACAAATGACATGTATATGCCATGGACACTTGCGGTGGAAGAGATTAGCTAGTGTGAAAGGTGTCAAAGTGTTGAGCTTATATCGTAAACAATGTATGACCACCTTCTGACGGGTCTGAAGCTCCCTGGTGTACCTTTTTCATTTTCAAACTTTAATTACTCCCCGATGGTCCATGGAAAGTATGCCCGACCCCCACATGTATTCCAAGGAAATGTTATCTAGATGCGATATTAGAATAGAGTTTAGTTTCTATTGAGATTTAAATGTGTTTAGTACAGGTCCGTGTAAACTTGTACTAAAATTTCAGGTAATCGTTAATAAATGCACTGTCTTTTGCTTTTTTTGCGGGACCAGTAGGAACCACATATGATCTCTTTATCACACTCCGCTTGCTCATTACCGAAGACATGACGTACATCCAAATACGAGAACCAAATCGGAAAGGCAGGAAAGTGAACGCTGCATGAAATTTGGCAAATCCAACTTACACAAAGGAATAGGAAAACAATCACTTTGAAAGAGTTCGATGCATTTTTGGCTGTTATTTTGTATGCTGGACTCACTAAATCGAATAGTGAACCCCTTGAAGAGTTATGGGGCCCAACGCGCTGTCCAATATATAAAGCTGCATTATCATTAGATCGTATGAAGTGCCTTAGATTCGACAGTGGAAATACGCGACAGCAGCAACTTATCAACAGCAAAACTGCTGCTATTGATGATATTTGACAAATGATGCAGTCTTACTTGTCAACAGCTTACACTTCAGTGACCGTTGATGAGCAATTATTTCCATACAAAGGCCGCACCGTTTCACACTATACGTTCCATCAAAGCCTGCCAAGTATGGTGTAAAGATATGGTGGTTGTGCGACTCAAAATCATTTTATCCTGTCAAAAGATTGATTTACTCTGGGAAGATGCCTGACCAGGAACCATCCACAAATCTCAACATTTCAAACATTTTAATCTTTATGGTAAATGTCACATGGAAATTAATTTAAATCACCACCCTTCAATTCAACATTTCTGATGCGAAATTCCCTATGTGCCAGCATATTTAAAATTACAAAAATTGCCCATATGCATATTAAATTCAATTGAATGCACATTCATATGCTCTCTCCCTACCACTCTCTCTCTCTCTCTCTCTCCCTCTCGATGTACAAATCGATAAATGACAATGACAGTTTCATAAAAGTTTCATTTGCCAATGCAATTATTTACATACAAATGAGTAATGTATTAACATTGTTGTTGTTGGTGTTATTACTGTTGCTGTCACATTATCGCTGAAACATTGTCCTTTAAACTTGCCCTGGCATTCAATGATGGTTTTACAAATTTTTTGCAAAATTTTTAATCCTGTAGTTAACATTGATCTTCATTATATGGGTGTGTGTGTGTGTGTTTATTGGTCCTATCCATTTGGTTATTTGCGACATTTCGCAATGGGAATAAAATTAAAATTTTTCACAATTTTCCACTTATGATTTATAATTTGGTTTACACACATTCCCAATTAAAATGTACAATGTCCAATATTATTAAAATAATCTACAATACATATGTATATGTGACAGCAACTCCCATGTTCACAAACGCATGCAAACATATGTACATACATGGAATGAAGGAACTTTAGCATAGGCCTTGTTATATTCCCTATAATTTATTTAAACAAAAACAAAAAATCAAATATTGTAACTCAAAGACTGAAGTGGTTCAAATACAATTATTCTTACTTGGTTTAACATAAACTCATATGCTGTTAAACACGTTCTTCACTCATTTTAAGCAGTTAACTGATGAACACGGCTACAAAGGGTTAAATAAAATGCTTCCCTATATAAAATCAATTCAAAAACTGCACCAACCTCAATAACATTGATGATTAATCGTACTCTTAAGGTACGATATACATTTGGCAATAAGGTACGATATACAATTGTTATTTTAACCCAAATAAGGTGGCAAAACTTCATAAATGTTAACATTAAAATCTCACCTCACTACTTTAACTTTACTTTAGTTGGCTGACAGAACGTTTGTTGCTAATGCCGAACGTAGAATAGTGTTCCAATCGCCTCGATCTTCTGCGCTTATTCTATAATCTCTGACATCAAGTTTCGAGGTGTCTCCCACACTCAATCTTTCCATCGAGCTTTTGGTCGTCTTGGTTTGCGTGTACCATCGTACTCACCCTACTAGACCCAGATAACTCTCTCGCTCTCCACCTTCAACTCTGTTTATTAACACATTCATATGGCCTCTCACTTCTAGGCCTTTCTCTTTCTCTCTGCCTCACTTTCTCTCTCTTGCTCTTTCTCACCTCGTTAGTTAATATTGGTTTTTATTATGGTGTATGCTATTAACATACATCCATATGTTAATGCTGTTAAGTTGCAATGTTATCTGCTGTTTACACCAAAGAGGGTGAGAAAGGAAAAGAGTTGGCATTAGAGCGAAATACGGCATGGCCAGTGACAAAGTTAAAGACACAACATGATTGAGTTGCTTACGATATTTCGTTTTTCCTTTTATTCCAACTTTCGGTTGCAAAGAAACAAAGCAAAATACGAAAAATGTTCGAACGAATGCCCGAATCAAAACAGAATAACCCGAAAATGTTGCAACCCTCAATGTGATTCCAATTGGAATACATTGAAAATGTTGTGTCTTTAACGCATGTTATTTTACGGTACGGGGAAGACAAAGCAGAAACCCTCTCTTGTATTATCTCACCCTCTTTGGTTTACACTGTGTATTTGTGTTTATGTGCTATAAATTTAAGAATATGTTTAAGAGTTTACCATGCAGCTGTGTTGTTTTATGCATATGCATAATGCCTACAGTGGTGGATAATTGAAATCCGTTTAAATTATATGAAACGGTATATGACGACCTATCTGACGCAGTCACTTTTTTGATATGAAGGCAGGCATGTGTGGTATTTGCTTGCATGATCACGCTTTGGGAATATCTGATAGATGCCTTAAAGATAATATCAGTGCTTATGCAGATGATCTTGAGATTCTAAAGTAGTTTTTCAGACGTGTGCTTCACAGTCTAACAACACATTTTGTAGGCAAATTTGGTAAGCACATGTTATTATTTGCAACATCACCATTCAGTATTATATATCATTACCTTCAGCATTACCTGGGGCTTAAAAATAATACCTTCGAATCTTATATACACGTGACTGACTGATTGCTGACTGAGCTAAAGCTCGGCTACAGCTTAAGTCATGAAATTTTACATGAATGTTGGTCTTGGGTCGTAGGTACGGGATAAGGCTGGATTTGGTGGTTTATGTAACAAAAAGTACGAAATGGTACATGTTTGCCTAGCGAGAACGGAAAGGGCTGGGATTTGGTTCTTGGGCTCAGATTAGAAGGAGTCTCGAAAAAATGAGGTTTGATAAAAAAAATTTTGGAAAATCGTACCGAAAATGGAAAAAATAGTACATATAGTACCGAAATTGGCATTATTTGGTACTTTCTTTGTAAACTGAACTAGAGCTCTGAATTTTGGAACTTAAGTACTCTATGGCAACCTTAATTAAGAGTCTATAAGAGTTTTCGGAAATTGTACATTTAAGAAAAGGTACCAACAACTAAAAGCGTGCTAAGTTCAGCCGGGCCGAATCTTATATACCCTCCACCATGGATCGCATTTGTCGAGTTCTTTTCCCCTTTCCAACAAAGGATATAAAAAATAATTGTTATGCTATTGGAGCTATATCAAGTAATGGTCCAATTCTCATCATAATCGAATTGAATTTTGGAGACCATTGTAGAAGTCATTGTATAAAATTTCAGACAATTCGAATAAGAATTGCGTCCTTTAGGGAATCAAGAAATAATATAGGGAGATTGATTTATATGGGAGCAGTATCAGGCTATAGACCATTTCAGACAATATTTTATACGTATATGCAAGGTCATGGGAGAAGCCTTTGTACAATCAGATAATAACTGCGCCCTCTAGAGGCTCAAGAAATCAAGATTCCAGATCGGTTTATATGGCAGCTATAACAGATTATAGAGCGATTTGAACCATATTTGGCACAGTTGGTAGTCATGTCAAAACACTTTGTCCAAAATTTCAGCAAAATCGGATAAGAATTGCGCCCTTTCAAAGCTCAAAAAGTCAAGACCCCGTATCGGTTTATATGATAGCTACTATATCAGGTTATAAACCGATTTCAACCATACTTAGCGCAGTTGTTACAGCCAAATCGGTTAAGAATTGCGCCCTTTTGTGGCTCAAGAATTCAAGATCCAAGATCGGTTTATGTGGCAGTTATATCAAGACATTGACCGATATGGCCCATTTACAATCCCAACCGACCTACACTACTAAAAAAATATTTGTGCAAAATTTCAAGTAGCTAGCTTTAGTCCTTCGAAATTTTGCGTGTTTTCGACAGACTGACGGTCATGGCAGGGTCGACTTGAAACGTCATAAGGATCAAGAATATATATACTTTATGGGGTCTTAGACGAATATTTCGAGGAGTCTCAAACAGCATGATGAAATTAGTATTCCCCCATCCTATAGTGGAGGGTCAAACAAGTCATAGCGTGTTGAGTTCGGCCAGGTCCAATCTAGGGAACCCACCACCCTTAAATATGGGAGCTATATCTAGTTATAGACCGTATGGACAGTATTTGGCACAGTAGTTGAGAGTCATAACAGAACACTATATGCAAATTTCAGCCAAATCGGATAAAATCGCGGCTGGCAAGGGCTAAAAAAGTCAAATCGGGAGATCGGTTTATATGAGAGCTATATCCTGTTCTTGAGCGATTTGAACCGTATTTCTCACAATTGTTGGAAATCATAACTGAACACCATGTACAAAATTTCAGCCAAATCGGATGAAAATTGAGGCTTCCAGGCGCTTTAGAAGTCAAATCGGGAGATCGGTTTATATGGGAACTATATCAGTTCATAGACCGATTTAGACCGTACTTGGCACAGTTGTTGAAAAATTGCGGGTTCCAGGGGCTCAAAATGTCAAATCGGGAGATCGGTTTACATGGGAGCTATGTACGGTTAAAGACCGATTTGGACCGTACTTGTCACTGTTATTGGAAGTCATACAGAACACCGTGTACAAAATTTCAGCCAAATCGGATGAAAATTGAGGCTTCCAGGGCTCAAAATGTCAAATCCGGTGATCGGTTTATATGGGAGCTATTTCAGGTTATAAACCGATTTGAACCGTACTTGGCACAGTCGTTGGATGTCTTGGCAGAACACCTAATGCAAAATTTCAGCCACATCGGACGAAAATTGTGGCTTCCATGGGCTCAAGAAGTGAAATTGGGAGATCGGTTTACATGGGAGCTATATCCGGTTATATGTGAAAATTGTGGCTTCCATGGATTCAAGAAGTGAAATTGGGAGATCGGTTTATATGGGAGCTATATCAGGTCATAGCCCGATTTGGACCGTACTTGGCACAATTATTGGAAGTCTTGGCAGAACACCTCATGCAAAATTTCAGCCACATCGAAAAAAAATTGCAGCTTCCAGGGGCTCAAAATATCAATTCGTGAAATCGGTTATATATGGGAGCTATATCAGGTTATAGACCGATTTAGACCATACTTAACACCATTGTTTGAAGTCATAACAGAAAACTGCATGCTCAATTTCAGCCAAATCGGACAAAAATTGCGACTTATAAGGGCTCAAAAAGTCAATTCGGGAGATCGGTTTATATGGGAGCTCTATCTTAATATGTACTGATATTGCCCGCTTGATATCCCCAACGACCTACATCAATGTTTAGTATCTGTACAGAATTTCAAGCAGCTAGCTTTACCTAGCTAGTTTACCATTGTTACGGCTTTAGGGGCTCAAAATGTCAAATCAGGAGCTAAATTAGGTTAAAGGGCGATTGGATTACGTTATAGGCCGTTTTGGATCGTTCAAAACGTTGAGAGTTCAGCCAAATTAGATCACAATTGTAACTTCTAGAGGTTTATAAAGTCAAGGCGAAGGACCTTTTTATATGGGAGCTATGGGTTGCCCAAAAAGTAATTGCGGATATTTCATATAGTCGGCGTTGACAAATTTGTTCACAGCTTGTGACTCTGTAATTGCATTCTTTCTTCTGTCAGTTATCAGCTGTTACTTTTAGCTTGCTTTAGAAAAAAAGTGTAAAAAAGTATATTTGATTAAAGTTCATTCTAAGTTGTATTAAAAATGCATTTACTTTCTTTTAAAAAATCCGCAATTACTTTTTGGGCAACCCAATATATGGAAATCTGAACCGATGAGGCCCATTTTCAATCCCCAAAGTTTATATGTCTAGATCTAAGCATTTGACCGCTATCGTCATTTTCACAAATAGGCGGACAGAGGGATGGATGGACGAACATGGCTACATAGACTTCGAATGTCAAGACGATCATGAAATTAGGTTGTTTATGGGGCCGCAGATCAATATTTTGGGGCATTGTAAGTAGAAAGACTAGATTATTATGCCCCCCATCCTACAGAGGTGGCCATAAATGTTAACAATAAACTTCCTGTAACAAAAAATTTCCATGAAATTCGATTAATTTTTGCCATAGAATTTTGCAAAGAAATTAATTTGTGTCGTTTTCCAATGACTTGCCGAATATTGGGTACAGCATGTAGACCTACATTGACTCATAGGCAATTATTCTGTTTCGTTTACATAACAACTAGCCATACAAATCTACCATTGTTCAAACGAAAGAGTAAACCAACACAGTTGATAATTTTTATTTGCCTTTTTTATTTGGCAACAATTTCGACTAACGTGCACACTCATTGGCAATTGGACCTTTTGGTTGGCATCGAGACTCAGCAAGGGGTCGAGACATGAACATATGTGTAACACTATATTTATGGCGATTTATCGATAATCATTGAATTTAATTGGAAATCATTTTTATTACATTGACACCACTTGACATGAACAACGACAGCACCCACCATTGAAAGGCCAGCAGGCCAACAGGCCACCAGCCCACTAGTTACAACACTCCTGGGATAGCCATAAACATATTGAAGTGCCTCGGCTTGCCTTGCCAAAGCTCACTCATTCACTCAGTTATTCATCGATGATCCAGATCCAGAGCAGCCTCAATTGATTCTTGTGTGGTCATTTGCACACTTTGTAGTGCCACTTATGAGGCGTTTTTTTTTTGGAATTGTGGCTTTTTATGGTGAACTTAGTCATCAGGTTTCTAAATTTTGCGAATTGTTGACGATAAATCCGACACCTGGTCTGCATGTGGTAATTTTTGCTAACTCAAGTGACCGTTTGGAGATAATAAAAAATGTTTAAATTTCTATGATATTTATACAAATTGCACTTGATAAAAATGTATATAAAAGCCAATAGCCATTAGAGGAAATTTGGAAAAAATAAATGTTGCCTGACATGATATGAAATTTAAATTGGCCCAAAAAATTAAAAAAAAATTATATGGATTTTTTTTTCAAATTTCTGAAAATTTTATGATAAAACATCAAACTAAAGCTAATAGCAATTTGTAGTTAACAATTTTGGGTTCGTTTGTATAAAACGGTGAGGCTTTTTTGTATATTTTTGCCAAACTCCCTGTGGGTCTTCTCTCTACAACATATCGCCCGCTCATTTCAACCCAACCCTACTACGGATTAGTCGTCATCCCCTTCTGCAGAACCCTGAAAGTAGACTAACAAATTGCTGCATTTTTGTGGTCTCTGTATTGAAATTCCTCAATCATCGATTCAAAGCTTTAAGTATATCGCCTAATTAATGAGAATAGGATTTAACAACACTTAATCAAGCCTCGTTGATTCGTTCGACCCTAAACAATTGACAGCCTATCGTACTTTAATGCCACCACATAAAAAGGTGTCTAACCACACAATGGTCCTCCTCTCTCTCTCTCTCTCTCTCTGCACCATTGAACGACTGTCCAGCTAGGACTCATTAACTATGCAACACAGCCCCATGAATACTTTCAATTGCTTTTCAATTTCACCCATGTTAAAATACAACGAATTTAAATAGGCTATGCCATACCATAAAACTACCACCATACAAAAGGAAGGACGGACGCACAACATTTATCCCAGTATTCAAATGGGGGGATTTTATGAGCAATTTTTAGCAAATTAGTTTCAAATAGCACGCGACATACACACGATGAAATGCAGCCAAGGTTGCCACTATTAAATATTGGGGAAAAAAAGTAAAAATGTGCTAAACTCGGCGGGGAATCCACCACCATGGATTCTGCTACGAATTTCCACAAATTAACTTAACTTTTGGAGGTCATCGTGGCGCAGAAATTAGCATGTTGCCGCCGAACGCCTGGGTTCAAAACCCGGCATGAACTTCAGTTGAGTTTTCAGCGATGGTTATTCCCTTACTAATGCTGGCCACATTTGTGAGTTATCCTGCAATGCTAAAACTTCTTTACCAAGTGGTGTCGCTACCACCACCACTATGGTTTTAGCTAAAATGGGCCGCCATTAATCAATTTGTAGTTGATTCATTTTGTAATCAATCAAGCCGGGTATTGATTGAAGCTTCGAGAGGTTCAAGAAGTCCTAACCGGAAATCGGTTTATATGGTGGCTATATCTTATATATAAAAATCAATTTTTGTTTTTTGTAGGTTTGTTTGTATGTTTGTGTGTTCCTTATGGATTCAGAAACGGCTGAACCGATTTTCTTGAAATTTTCACAGAATGTGCCTAATGATCCCGTGGTGAAAATAGGGTACTACATTTTTTGATATCTGAAGGGGGGGCGGACTCTCCCCCTTACCTTAATTTTCAGAAACGCCAGATCTCGGAGATGGGTGGTGCGATTTAAGCGAAATTTTGTGTGCTCTCATATAGTACCCCAAAAAATAAAAATTTGGTATCCAAATTTCGGATGGGGCACCTAGGGGGGCGCCCGACCCTAAAACCTACCAAACATATATTAAAACCAATCACGACAATATGGGACTCAAATGAAAGGTAGTTTGGATAAGAAAACGTATCTGATATCCAATTGTCGGACCAAGTGCTAGGGGGACCACCCCAAGCCCCAAAACACCCCTAAATCGGACATATTTACCGACCATGGCAATATGGGACTCAAATGAAAGGTATTTGCGAGTAGAATACGAATCTGATATCCAAATGTGGGACAACGTTCTGGGGTCCACCCCTTTCCCAAAACACCCCCCCAAACAGGACTTATTTACTGACCATTGGGAATATGGGGCTTAAATAAAAGGTATTTAAATGTAGAATACGAATCTGATATCTAAATATGGGACAAAGTATTTGGGGGGCCACCTCTCCCCGAAAACATCCCCCAAAAGGGACAAATTAACGACCATAGCAATATGGGGCTCAAATGAAAGGTCTTTGGGAGTAAAGCACGAATTCGATATCAATATTCGGGAAAAGTGTCTATGGGGCCACCCCACCCCCACAACACCTCCCAAATAGTAAGTATTTCCCAAACACATGGCCCCAAAAAAGGTTATCAAATTCGTTGTCTAATCTAAAATACCTTTCATTTGAGCCACATATTGGCATGGTTGAAAAATTTTTTCCCTTTGGGGTTGTTTTGGGAAAGGGGTGATGCCCTAAATACATGGTCCTACATTTGGATATCCCCCATATTTTGATGGTCACTAAAAAATTGGTGTTTGTGGGGTATTTTGGGTATCAATTCTTGCGAAAATGGGTATCAATTCTTGCTCTACCCCCCAATACCTTTCATTTAAGCTCCACATTGACATGGTGGGTAAATATGCCCGATTTAGGGGTGTGTTTGGCGATTGGGGTGGCCGGCCCAAGCCGGCCATGTTTGCCGACTATGGAAATATGGGGCTCAAATTTAAGGTATGTGGGAGTAGACCACGTATCTGATATCAACCTTAGCGGCCAATTGTCTAGCGGCCGTCCCACCACCATAACAACCCCCAAATAGGACGTATTTGCTCACCAAGACAATTTATGTCTTAAAGAGAGTGGAACTAAATATTCACAGTTTCTAGGTCCAATACCTCAAACCGGACATATTTGCTGACTTTTGCAATAAGGAGTTTAAATGAGATTAGAAAACGAATTTGATATCCAATATTGAGGGCAATGGCAATATGGGGTTCAAATAAATGATACATAAATATAGGAGATTAGAGCACGTTGCTGATATATTTCCATGATAGGTGGACCACCCCAATCGCCAAACACACCCCTAAATCGGGCATATTTACCCACCATGTCAATGTGGAGCTTATATGAAAATCCGACTATATGAAAAATCCGCAATTACTTTTTGGGCAACCCAATATTTTAAGAATGGAGTACACCTTACATCCAAACTTAAATTCGTAGACCAATAGAGATCATATGGGATTCAGATAAAGGCACTTAAATTGTTTAACTGTTAATCAAGCGATATACTATTTTCGTAGCATGGTATTTGACTAAAAGATCTTTAATTGTCGAAAATAAATATTCCAAGGAAACTTTTGTTCCATATAAAGTAAAAGAAGGCGCAGCGGAGCGGGCCCGGGTCAGCTAGTCAATTTATAAACCTACACGGACCACCGTTGATCAGTTTATATGGGGGCTATATAAGTTTATAGACCGAGTCGGATTATACACAGAAGTTGGAAGTCCGAACAGAACTTTTTGAACAGCACTCTCGGTTTAACACAAGAAGAGAAATTCTTGTCCTAAATTTCAACCAAATCGGATGAAAATTTAGGCTTCTAGAGGCTCAAGAAGTCAAAGCCGGGGATCGATTTCTATATGGGCTTTATTAGATTTAAGACCGATTCGGATCATACTTCGCACCGAAGTTGGAAGTCAGACCTAGAAATCTTTGTGCCAAGTTTCAGATAAATCTGGTGAAAATTGAAGTTTGTAGGGGCTCAAGAAGTCAAATCCGTTGATCGGCTTATATGGAGGCTATGCCAAGTTTATACTCCGATTCGGACCATACTCGGCACAGGTAAATCGGGCTTTTAAGGGCTCAAAAATTCAAAACCCGAGCTGGGGCTATGTCAATTTATAGACCGATTCAGGTCATATTTGGCACTAGGGTGTACTTTTATTTGCAGTTTTATTGGGTTGCCCAAAAAGTTATTGCGGATTTTTTAAAAGAAAGTTAATGCATTTTTAATAAAACTTAGAATGAACTTTAATCAAATATACTTTTTTTACACTTTTTTCTAAAGCAAGCTAAAAGTAACAGCTGATAACTGACAGAAGAAAGAACAAGACCGAAAGAGTTTCCCAATAAATCGATATCATATATTTTGGGATATTTTTGGAGATAATATCCTTCAAATGTTTCTCATATCTGCATAACGATTTGAATTGTAAATAAGGCAAATGGATCCGATTTATATGATTTCCCCTTTTTGAACTAAAGCAAAATATTCTCATCCCAATCAAATGATGTTTTGATCAGATAGGGCGGAAATGATCGAAAAAAATGCAGACAAATGTAGCGCTTCCTATATTTTAAAGCTTTTTTTTATCATACAAACCATTAATCGAAAAACCATCCTAAATTGTTAGATTATGTGTTTATTTCAAAATAAGCCATTTTCAACTGATCGCTGATTTAAAAGATCACGAATAATCGAATAATCGAATAACGATTAATCGAGTGCCAATTAATCGAGTAACGATTAATCGATTAACGATTAATCGAGTAAACACCCTACTTAGCAGAGATGTTGGAAGTCATAACAAAACTCTGTGTGCCCAACTTCAGCTAAATAAAGTGAAAATTGAGGTTTCGAGAGTCAAATCCTGGGATCGGTTTACATGGGGGCTATATCAGTTTGGAGTGGGCTCAAAATGGACTTCAAAGATCCAGCAGCTGCGGTGGTGGCGTCAGACCGTAGCATGTTGGTGTGGGTGCCTTGGCACCTTAAGGCGAGTAGTCGTCAGACTAATTAATGAGGAAGAGACGAATAAACCTGAAGGATGCACAGTTCGCTGAGAATTGTAAGGAGTCACCCTCTTACGCAAGAGTGGCAAGGAAGCACAGCAGAGATGAGTTGACTTATACAGTCATCAATGTCGGTCGGAGTTGACTTATACAGTCATTAATCGTTATTCGATTAATCGAGTAACGATTAATCGAATAACGATTAATCGAGTACCGATTAATCGAGTAACGATTAATCGAGTAAACACCCTACTTAGCAGAGATGTTGGAACTTCAACTTCAGCTAAATAAAGTGAAAATTGAGGTTTCGAGAGTCAAATCCTGGGATCGGTTTACATGGGGGCTATATCAGTTTGGAGTGGGCTCAAAATGGACTTCAAAGATCCAGCAGCTGCGGTGGTGGCGTCAGACCATAGCATGTTGGTGTGGGTGCCTTGGCACCTGTAGTCGAGAGTAGTGCTTCAAGCGCACAACTAGTCGTCAGACTAATTAATGAGGAAGAGAAGGATAAACCTGAAGGATGCACAGTTCCCTGAGAATGGTAAGGAGTCACCCTCTTAAGCAAGAGTGGCAACGAAGCACAGCAGAGATGAGTTGACTTACGCTGTCATCAATGTCGGCAGTGTATCCGGTAGGATTCCACCAGATCATCGGTCCCAAGTAGAGGATTTTCGAACATGTGTGGAACTCCGTAGGGGAGTTGCGTGTCTAGAGGGGACATCTTTACGCTGTGTTTTGCGTCTGCCGCATGTATTGATACCGTAAAACACTCCGTTGGAGGTTCTACGCTCCTTGGGAGGGTGCAAAACTCGACCAGGGGAGAGCGATGGACATCCCTAATGCTTCAAAGTCTCATCATCTTCCCCACATGTAATCACTTGCCAAACCGATTTTGCATACCTGAGCTCGTTATCCTATTTGTCTCGTTACCGAAAGCTATACTGACCTCCTTTTTACTTTCTTTCAGTAATAGCCTCGTCTTCTCACGATCCGACCGTTTAGTAGTTGCACAGTGTTAAATACGTGTTCATCGACCACGCCCTTAACTCGAACTGCGTCGCCCTAAAAGACTTTAGGTTAACCAAGTTTATTGATGGCAGTCCTCGGACCTTCACTGCCAAATCGTTTGCTCTTTCTTTCATCTTGACTCCGCTATGACCCGGTACCCAAACGATGCGGATTGTGCCATTCTCAAAGAAGGCGTTGATCTCCTTCTTACACTCCAAGACTGTTCGTGACCTTACCGTTCTGGTTTTTATTACCCTGATGGTCAGTTTACTGTCCATTTGTCTTCTAAATGGCAACACTGTCTAATTGGGCTTAACGTTGTACTGCAACGACGCTGGTGCAACGGTCTGGCCAACTTTTCCAAGCCATAAGGACGTTCCACTATATTCCCAACGGTTGGTATGACAATGCAATTATTGGAATTGCTGCAAACTAGAAGCACTCCCAGAGTAGATAAAAAAGCCCACAGAAACAACAAAACAAAAAAAGAAGAAAACCATTTAAAACAAACAACAACATCATGGGTCGTAACACCAAAAGTTGCCATCCATGATGCGCGGTGGCTTAAGCTGCCCCCGCCATGGGCAGCCAGCATGGATGGCAAATTGTTGTTAACTTAAATTTCAATTTTGTCGATAAATGGCATTAGTTTTAGCTGCACATGCACTACGGCATGCCAGTCATTGCTCTACACAACAGCAGGCCATAGCCATGGCCATTAGAGTACGCTGAAGTATGGCCAAGGGATTGAGGACTAATGCGTAGCGGTAGCCGTTTATAAATGGCAAAATAAAGGCATCAGCTGGTTGACCATTTATTTAAGCCCTAAGGATAGACCAGAGTAAATATGTTAATGAAAAGTTAGCGTTTACTACATGGATGGTGATAGACAAAAAGGGAAAATAAAATTGACGGTGAAATAACCAAATGGAATAAAAATTTTTTTGGGAAAAAAAAAAATATTTAAAAACCAGTAAGGAAAGATAAAAGTCGGGCGATGCCGACTTTATAATACCCTACACCTACTCTTTAAATAGAAAAGTAGGACTATATCTAATTCTGAACCAATTTTGATGGACCTCGGCGGATGTATTCAGAGAGGTTATCAAAATTACTGTATCAAATTTCGAGCAAAGCAAATATGTTCAAAATTTAATAACTACGGTTGATAAATGACGGGAGATGGGAGCTATATCTAAATCTGAACCGATATCGATCAAACTTTATGGATATTGTGGAATTCGTTGAGGAAAGCGTTTGGGAAGATTGGTCCATAAATGCGCTTGCAGTAGGTCTAGGAGTGAAAATCGTGCTATATTGGGTTGCCCAAAAAGTAATTGCGGATTTTTTAAAAGAAAGTAAATGCATTTTTAATAAACCTTAGAATGAACTTTAATCAAATATACTTTTTTACACTTTTTTTCTAAAGCAAACTAAAAGTTACAGCTGATAACTGACAGAAGAAAGAATCCAATTACAGAGTCACAAGCTGTGAAAAAATTTGTCAACGCCGACTATACGAAAAATCCGCAATTACTTTTTGGGCAACCCAATATATTGTATATATATGTGAGCTATACCTAAATCTGAACAGATTTCTATGCAATTCACCAGTAATATCGAGAGGAAATCCTTCCTGCAAAATTTCGAGAGAATCGGTTTACAAATGACCATTTTATTGCTGTATTACTGCAAATCGGACGAACATATATGTGAGAGCTATGTCCAAATCTGAACCGATTTCTATAAAATTCACCAGCAAAATTGAGGGTCATAAGAAAATCCAGAGAATCGGTCAACAAATGACCATTTTATTGCTGTATTACTGCAAATCGGACGAACATATATATGGGAGCTATATCTAAATCTGAACCGATTTTTATGAAATTAACCAGCTAAATTGAGGGTCATAAGAAAATCCTTCCTATCAAACTTCAAGAGAATCGGTCAACAAATGACCATTTTATTGTTGTATTACTGCAAATCGGACGAACATATATATGGGAGCTATATCTAAATCTGAACCGATTTTTATGAAATTCACCAGTTATATTAGGAGTCATAAGAAAATCCTTTCTGCCAAATTTCAACAGAATCGGTTAACAAACGACTATTTTATTGAATTATTATTGCAAATCGGACGAACATATATATGGCAGCTATATCCAAATCTGGACCGATTTCTATAAAATTCACCAGCACAATTGGGGGTCATAAGAAAATCCTTCCTACTAAATTTCAGGATTATCGGTCAACAAAAGACCATTTTATTTAAATATTACTGCAAATCGGACGAACATATATATGGGAGCTATAGCCAAATCTGAACCGATTTTTATGAAATTCACCAGTTATATTAGGAGTAATAAGAAAATCCTTCTTGCCAAATTTCGACAGAATCGGTTAACAAATGACCATTTTATTGCTGTATTACTGCAAATCGGACGAACATATATATGGGAGCTATATCCAAATCTGAACCGATTTCTATAAAATTCACCAGTTATATTAGGAGTCATAAGAAAATCCTTCTTGCCAAATTTCGACAGAATCGGTCAACAAATGACCATTTTATTGCTGTAGCACTGCAAATTGGACGAACATATATATGGGAGCTATATCCAAATCTGAAGCGATTTTCATGATATTCACCAGTTATATTAGGAGTAATAAGAAAATCCTTCTTGTCAAATTTCGACAGAATCGGTCAACAAATGACCATTTTATTGCTGTAGCACTGCAAATTGGACGAACATATATATGGGAGCTATATCTAAATCTGAACCGATTTTTATGAAATTCACCAGTTATATTAGGAGTTATAAAAAAATCCTTCCTGCTAAATTTCGAGAGAATCGGTCTACAAATGACCATTTTATTGCTGTATTACTGCAAATCGGACGAACATATATATGGAAGCTATATCCAAATCTGAACCGATTTTTATGAAATTCACCAGTTATATTAGGAGTCATAAGAAAATCCTTCCTGCCAAATTTCGACAGAATCGGTCAACAAATGACCATTTTATTGCTGTATTACTGCAAATCGGACGAACATATATATGGGAGCTATATCCAAATCTGAAACGATTTTTATGAAATTCACCAGTTATATTAGGAGTAATAAGAAAATCCTTTCTGCCAAATTTCAAGAGAATCGGTTAACAAATTACCATTTTATTGCTGTATTACTGCAAATCGGACGAACATATACATGGATGCTATGTCCAAATCTGAACCGATTTCTATAAAATTCACCAGCAAAATTGAGGGTCATAAAAAAATCCTTCCCACCAAATTTCCAGAGAATCGGTCAACAAATGACCATTTTATTGCTGTATTACTGCAAATCGGACGAACATATATATGGGAGCTATATCCAAATCTGAACCGATTTCTATAATATTCGCTTTTAATATCGAGAGACACAAGAAAACCCTTTCTACCAAATTTCAAGAGAATCGGTCAACAAATCACCATTTTATTGCTGTATTACTGCAAATTGGACCAACATATATATGGGAGCTATATCCAAATCTGAACCGATTTTTATGAAATTCACCAGTTATATTAGGAGCCATAAAAAAATCCTTTTTGCCAAATTTCGACAGAATCGGTTGACAAATGACTATTTTATTGAATTATTACTGCAAATCGGACGAACATATATATGGTAGCTATATCCAAATCTGAACCGATTTTTTCCAATTTTAATTGGCTTTGTCTCTTGGCCGAAAAACATGTCCATACCAAATTTGAAGACGATCGGATGAAAATTGCGACCTGTAGTTTGTACACAAATTAACATGGACAGACGGACGGACGGACAGACAGACGGACGGACATATCCGAATCGAATCAGAAATTGATTCTGAGTCGATCGGTATACTTATCAATGGGTCTATCTCTCTTCCTTTTAGGTGTTACAAACTAATTCACTAAGTTATAATACCCTGTACCACAGTTGTGGTGTAGGGTATAAAAAAATCCGAATATTAGAAATTTTTAAAATTTCTCTCTACCGCCATTTAAGTAACTGGCAGTTCGCCATCTAACCCATCAAACTGGCCATAATGTGTCTTAATACCGCCTCTTTAACAAACTGCTTTCCAATTAATTTCAAAGCCATTTCGCACCTTCAGCCAGCCAATCCTTGACAAATGCCTTGCTGCTGAAGTCAAGCCAAAAGGTAATTTTTTTGAAAACTTGTGACATAGCGCCAATATATCTGTCTGGAAATTGGCAAGAGTGACAAATTTCCCACTAAAAGGAAGTAGGGAAGAACGCGGCCGAGTAATTGCTGCTTAAACCACATGCAGTTGAAACTTTGCCATGCTAAACCACCACGAATGGAGGAAAAGAAAATAAATTTTCTCAATTTTTCCTTGCTGCTTCTTTTATTTTCCTGTGGCTTGGCCCTAAACTTTGCCAATAGTTTTCCCTTTTCCTTTGTTATTAGCCATGTAAATATCACTTAGTTAAATTAGGTTTTTTCGATGCACGCACTCACACTTTTAGGTAAGCAAGGCTATGCCAGAGATCTTTTAGCGCTTTGGGGTACTTAATCAGCTTGGCTGCTGCCACCTCCATGGTCTTCTCATTTAACACAAAGTTACGATTGTAAGGACTAATAATGCATTTGCCTAGCTTCATTCAGCCGCAGTTGCTGGCTGTTACACTAATTTTCTGTTAAAGTGCTTAGTTGAGTTCACTGAATGCATTGCTCTCCTGTTGTGGTTGCCATGAGCATGAATGAATGAATGAATGCTGGTTGGCGCATCTACGTGATCCTTAGAATGCATTTCCATGCTTGCATTCGCTGAATACGGTTTATCTAAGTTGTGTGCAGCTGCTGCGGCATTCGTTTTCGTTTGTTTTCTAATTTTAATGAATTTGTGGCTCTTTGGAGTTTATTTTTCCTAGGGAATGCCTTGCATAATGTAGTCCTTTTGCTAAGAACTTCTTTTTGTTTTCTTTTTTTGGACAATTTTGTTTTTAGTGTTTGTCGTTTTGTTTTTTTTCCTCCCTCTATTTTTGCCGGCTATTATTCATCATTTTAGCTTATTATCAACTTGCTCTTCTTCTTCCGGCATGGCATAATGAAATTAAACTTATGAAGATGTAAATTGTTGAAATATTAGAGCTAATGCCTCCTGGTACTTCCAGAAAGATGGTGAAAGTTTTTAAATGTGGATGTTTATGCGGTGAATGTGAGGGAGAACTTTGATGAAGATTAAGGTACCAAAACAACATCCATAGGAATGTTAAACACAAAGTTTGTGCAGATTTTGTTACATCGTTTAGTTTGAAGTGACAGTGTTTGTTTAATTCTCCCAAAGCCAAAAAGAAGTGTTTAACCCTGATCTGATCCCAAAGAAATTACGGATCGCCAGGTAACGTCACTCAGGAGATCAGGGTATGCAATGGAAATGTCTGGCGAGCTGCTGCACTTCCTCGTCATCTTAGTGGGGGCATCCTCATTCACCGTGCAAAACGTGGAGTCTTAAATCTGCTCTGTCAAATCTATGCCCCGCTGGTCGTTACCTAGGGAAGAAAGCTACGAAACGTGATGCGCATTAAAGTCTCCTAAAACCAAACAGTAGCCCACTTATGTCGAGCTTTTAAGCTTGGCCATTAACTGAGTCACAACTACCATCCGACGATATGTTCACGTCTTATAATACTATTGGGTTGCCCAAAAAGTAATTGCGGATTTTTCATATAGTCGGCGTTGACAAATTTTTTCACAGCTTGTGATTCTGTAATTGCATTCTTTCTTCTGTCAGTTATCAGCTGCTACTTTTAGCTTGCTTTAAAAAAAAAAGTTTAAAAAAAGTATATTTGATTAAAGTTCATTCTAAGTTTTATTAAAAAAGCATTTACTTTCTTTTAAAAAATCCGCAATTACTTTTTGGGCAACCCAATATATCGGCTGTACCGGACATCCTCATACACTCCATGTTGGGGTCACTAGCGCCAGGGACAAACGAGATCACGATGGCAGATTACCCACCTCCATTCCTTCAGCGATCCTTACGTAGAACATTGTATCCGTGACAACTGTGCAAACTGCAGGTGTTGGTCAGCTTTGTCTTCTGGATCGCTGCAACCGATATGTTCTTCCGACTCATGAAATTCACTCTGGCAATTCGATTGCAAGAAAGATACACTTCCCGACACTGGCCTGGCAATATTGGGGTTGAGAAACTGCTAATGCGTATACTGCCGCACAGGAAAGGTCGGGGAATCACATAGTGAGGACACAGAAGGCGACGACGAATATCCTTGTGGCCCACTGCTGTCTATGCTCGCACAGCACCTTACAACATATTCAGTGCGTACACGTTTAATAACTCTATCTCGGCTGTACCGGACGCGACTGCTATCCTCATGCACTCCATGTTGGCGTCACTATGTACCTGGTGCTAGTGACGCCAACATTGAGTGCATGAGGATAGCAGACGCGTCCGGTACAGCGGTGGGCCACAAGGATATTCGTCGTCGAACTATGTGACCCCCCAACCTTTCCTGTGCGGCAGTATATGCAACAGCAGTTTCTCAGCCCCAATATTGCCAGGCCAGTGTAGGGAAGTGTATCTTTCTTGCAATCGAATTGCCAGAGTGAATTTCATGAGTCGGACATTGTATACGTGTGGTGTATAAAGAAGGCCAATCACCCACCTGCATTCTTTAAGCGATCCTTACGTAGCACATTGTATCCGTAACAATTGTGGAAGCTGCAGGTGTTTGGCAGCTTTGTCTCCTGGATTGCTGCAACCAATATGAGTCGGAGACTCGTGAAATTCACTATCTCTTCGATTGTACCTCTCAGACAATTGCAATTCAATTGCAAGAAAGATACACTTCCCGGCACTGGCCTGGCCTGGCCTCGTAAAGCACCTTACAACATATACGGTGCGACTATACTCTCTTAGTGACGTAAGGGCAGAGCAAGATCGGAATGCACCCACTCCAGACACCGATTGCTCACTTACTTTACTTAGTTAGCTTGCTTAATTATTTTAATTGGCTATGACAGAACATTTGTTCCACTAGACGAACGTAGAATAGCTTCCAAGCGCCTCGATCTTCTGCGCTCATTTTATAATCTCCTATACCAAGTTCCGAGGTGTCTCCCACCACTTTATTTTCCATCGGGTTTGCGTGTACCACACTGTTTGCCTTCAAAAGACTTTTTGCTGGAGCTTCTGCATCCATTCGGACAACATGACCAAGCCAACGAAGCCGTTGTATTTTGATGCGTGTAACTATGCCATGCACCGATAACACCTCACCCAAAACCGACCGATGATAGAGGCGTCACGCTTTCAATCCCCGCTCGGAGCAGGAGCGTGCGGAGAAGGCACCCGAATTGTGCCTCTGCCATAACGATAATAAAAAGGACGAAGACTTACACTGAGGCTGCAGCCCTTGCCGATTAAGGATTCCATCGGGTCAATCCGTTGCGTCTGCCAGGGGATTACGACAATCTTTAAAATCCGCCGGTGCGAATCAGCATGCATCATGCTGCAAAGTTGTATCAGTTTTGCAGGAATACCAAACCCAGACATGACTTGAAATACCTTTGAATCTATAGGGCTGTCGAAGGCAGCTGTGAAGTCTACGAAAAGATGGTAGGTCTTTCCAAGGATTCTGCGCAGTGTAAATATCTGGTCTATGGTGGGTTTACCAGGTCTTAAGCCCCACTGATAGGGCCCAATTATTTTGTTAACTTTGGATTTTAATCTTTCACACAGTACGCTCGAGAGGGATAGGGAGTAGACTTATTCCTATATGGTTGGCACATTCCGTCTTGTCTCCTTTCTTGTAAACGAGACATAGTATGCTAAGGTTCCAATCATCGGGTATGCGTCTCTCTAGAGAGATTGCGCAGACGTGCTGATGCATACGCCATATCAGCGTGTCGCCTCCGATCTTAAACTGTTCACCGGCAACCCATCCAGACGAAAATGATATGTCCAGATTGCGCAGACGCGCTGATACATACGCCTTATCAGCGTGTCGCCTCCGGTCTTAAACAGTTCATCGGCAACCCATCGACTCCTGCTATATTGGTTATTGTTATTCAAGCGGGGTACTGCTACGTAGTTCTCGTTCAGAATAGGTGGAAGACATTCCATGCCATCATCATGGATTGGTTCTGTGGTATGCTCATGACAACCATCATCGGAGGTATACTTATGGTTACCATCATCGGAGTGGAGGCCACCGTAGCGCAGAGGCGCTGATGACCGCCTGGGTTCAAATCCTGGCTAGAACATCAGAAAAACATTTTCAGCGGTGGTTGTCCCCTTCTAATGCTGGCGACATTTTTTAGGTACTGTACCACCTGGTGGGAGGCCACCGTAGCGCAGTGGTTAGCATGTCCGCCTATGACGCTGAACGTCTGGGTTCGAGACCATCAGAAAAAACAAAAACAAGTAAGAGCGTGGTAAGTTCGGCCGGGCCGAATCTTATATACCCTCCACCATTGATCGCATTTGTCGAGTTCTATGCGCGGTATATCTTTTTAGACAAACATAGAATATTTAATTAGAACTGTTATGCTATTGGAGCTATATCAAGTTATAGTCCGATTCGGACCATAAATGAATGCTGATTGACATTGTAGAAGTCATTGTGTAATATTTCAGTTCATTCGGATAAGAATTGCGCCTTGTGGGGGCTCAAGAAGCAAAATCGGGAGATAGTATTATATGGGAGCTGGATCAAGCTATTGATCGATTCAGACCATACTAGACACGTATGTTGAAGGTCATGAGAGAAGCCGTTGTACAAAATTTCAGCCAAATCGGATTAGAATTGCGCCCTTTAGAGGTTCAACAAGTCAAGATCCCCGATCGGTTTATATGGCAGCTATATCAGGTTCTATGTCGATTTACGCCATACTTAGCACAGTTATTGGAAGTCAAAACAAAACAGCTCATGCAAAATTTCAGCCAAATCGGATGAGAATTGCGCGCTCAGTTGGCTCAAGAAGTCAAAATCCAAGATCGGTTTATATGATAGCTATACCAGATTATGCACCGATTTGAATCATACTTAGCACAGTTGTTTAATGTAATACCAAAACACTACATGCAAAATTTCAGTTAAATCGGACGAGAATTGCGCCCTCTAGAGGCTCAAGAAGTCAAGACCCCAGGTTGGTTATATGGCAGCTATATCAAAATATGGACCGATTTAAACCATACTTAGCGTAATTGTTGGATATCATAATAAAACACTACGTGCAAAATTTCAATAAAATCGGATAAGAATTGCGCCCTTTAGGGGCTCAAGAAGTCAAGATCCAAGATCGGTTTATATGACAGCTATATCAGGTTATAAACCGATTTGAACCATACTTGGCACAGTTGTTGGATATCATAACAAAACACGTCGTGCAAAATTTTATTCAAATCGGATAAGAATTGCGCACTCTAGAGGCTCAAGAAGTCAAGACCCAAGATCGGTTAATATGGCAGCTATATCAGGTTATGGACCGATTTGAACCAAACTTGGCACAGTTGTTGGATATCATAACAAAACACGTCGTGCAAAATTTTATTCAAATCGGATGAGAATTGCGCACTCTAGAGGTTCAAGAAGTCAAGACCCAAGATCGGTTTATATGACAGCTATATAAAAACATGGACCGATATGGCCCATTTACAATATCAACCGACCTACACTAATAAGAAGTATTTGTGCAAAATTTCAAGCGGCTAGCTCTACTCCTTCGGAAGTTAGTGTGCTTTCGACAGACAGACGGACGGACATGGCTAGATCGACATAAAATTTCACGACGATCAAGAATATATATACTTTATGGGTCTCAGACGAATATTTCGAGTAGTTACAAACAGAATGACGAAATTAGTATACTCCCCATCCTATGGAGGAGGGTATAAACAATTTCAGCGGTAGTTTTCCCCTCCCTCAAACATAATCGGATACCAGCAGATGGGAAAAAGTGTTCTTTCCAATTTCTCATCATGCTATCTGTGTCAGTTACCAGATTTCCTTCTTTGTCTCTGCAGGAGGATGTGCCTGTACCAAAGTCATCGCCTTGAAGTATAATTCTTTGGTAGAATTTTCAGACTTTATTCTGGATCCAAAACATCTCGATTCGCTCACTCCTACGTCTTTCCATTTCCTTCTTCTTCCTTCAGAAGATACATTTCTCCTCTCTCCTTCTCTCCTGATACCTCTCCATCGCCTGGAGCGTTGCCACTGAGTGTAAGGTTGCCCTGTATGCCATATTCTTGGCTTTAGTAGCCCTTTGGTAGAATTTTCAGACTTTATTCTAGATCCAAGACATCTCGATTCGCTCTCTCCTACGTCTTTCCATTTCCTTCTTCTTCCTTCAGAAGAGACATTTCTCCTCTCTCCTTCTCTCCCGATACCTCTCCATCGCCGGGAGCGTTGCCACTGAGTGTAAGGTTGCCCTGTATACCATATTCTTGGCTTTAGTAGCCTGGTGGCACTCCTAGTCGTACCATGGGCTCCTTGGAGGAGACTTTTGGTTCTCAAAAAAGGTTTATGCTGCTCTTTCCTTGGAGTGGACAATGGTTTGCCATTGCAATGCTATTGCCGCATTGAAATCTCCCCGAACGATTTTAATACCATGGGCGGGACATATTCTCCTACTAGGCGCTCATAGAAAATATCCTTGGCCTTTTTGTCCTTGTCATCCGTCGGGGCAGGGGCACAAATAAAGCTGATGTTGACGAATTAGGCCTTTATGAGTATTGTGACTAGCCTTTCATCCACGAAAGTAAACCTGAAGATAAGTTCTTCTAGTCTCCGACTTACCACAAATCCAAAGCCAAACGCATGCCTAGTTTCATGGCAGCCATAGTATTAGGCATCACTTTTCGGTATTGCTATGGAGCCCCTTTCGAGCCATCGCACTTCCTGTATGACAGTAATGTTTGCCCAGTATTTCTCCAATACATTCGCCAGTGCGTATACTACATCCTCTGTATAAACAGTGCGGACTTTCCAGGTGCAGATACGGAAAGCAGGGTGCAAACATTTGCGGGGTAGCCAACAAAGAAGGATCTTCTTCGTTTTTTCATAGTAATTTCTTGAATTTTTCCGCTTTTATATCCTCCACCATAGGATGGGGGTATACTAATTTCGTCATTCCGTGTGTAATACCTCGAAATATGTCTGTCGTCCGCCCTGTCGTTTGTCTGTCGAAAACACGCTAAAGCTACGCGCTTGAAATGTTGCACAAGTACTTCTTTTAGTGTAGGTCGGTTGGGATTGTAAATGGGCCAAATCGTTCCATGTTTTGATATAGCTGCCATATAAACCGATCTCGGGTCTTAACTTCTTGGGCTGCTAGAGGGTGCAATTCTTCTCCAATTTGGCTGAAATTTTGCCCATTTCTTTGGGGAATGACTTCCAACAACTGTGCCAAGTATGGTTTAAATCAGTCTATAAACTGGAGGGCGCAATATTTACTCTATTAGCCTGAATAAGGCCAGCCGGCCTGGGTCTTGAGTTTTTCTCACCAAAAAAACCCTTTATTTCTCATCATTTTAATCGTTCTCCCCTTTACGATTGCAACATCACAATTTTAGATATGCTGCCCACACAAGAATTGCATTGGTAAGGAAATAGTTTTTGTTTCAATGGCATTTTTTCATGGACCAATAGAGGCGGCTACGAGCTCAAACCATGAGAGTTAAGAGTAAATTAATAGAAGATATTGTCCAAACTATGCAGTAATTAGATTTTGCTTAAGCTCAATTAAGTTGGCCAACAAAAAGCAAGGAAAGCGGAGAAAAAAGAAAGAAAAATAGAACATTTTAATTTCATGGTAACATAAATTCCTTCTTGGTGAACAGTTAACAGTTGCCTGGTGTTTGCTTTGCCTTTGCTAACTTGGCCAATATGCATGCATTCCTTATGTTGCAGGATTCCAACGGGTAACGGTGCAGAACGTTGGCAAAGACAAAGTAATATTTATAGCCAAAGTAATTGCCGAGAAAAGTTCTTTCTTTTTTCTCTCGTGTTTTTTACGTTAGCAAGACATCAGCAACACCTGCGTGTGGCATGGAAATTGGTATGCTGTGCAGGTTCTGGCTCTTGGTCTGGTTACAGTTAAGATATGACTTTACTTTTCTTAAAATTATCACCCCGAATGAGAGCGACACACTCTCAGACTGTTTCTATTGGGTTGCCCAAAAAGTAATTGCGGATTTCTTAAAAGAAAGTAAATGCATTTTCAATAAAACTTAGAATGAACTTTAATCAAATATACTTTTTTTACACTTTTTTTCTAAAGCAAGCTAAAAGTAACAGCTGATAACTGACAGAAGAAAGAATGCAATTACAGAGTCACAAGCTGTGAAAAAATTTGTCAACGCCGACTATATGAAAAATCCGCAATTACTTTTTGGGCAACCCAATACACTGCTTCTATACTGAGGCGATTGGCATCAGGCAACATTTGCTTTTCAGAATGAATGTTCAAGTTTTTAACATATTTTGCTTGTGTCGTTTTCTTTTTGCACTGCTTAGAGAAATGAATATTAAAATGGAAATAAATTAGGGAATTATAAAGTCGAATGTTAAAAGAATAAATGTTACATATGAAGATACGTATGGGGAAAAAGTTTTTCATGTAAATATGAGTATTTAAGATTAATTTAAGGGTTTTTTGTGGTAGATTGTTACGGGGTTTTCAAGGGTATTCATTCTGCCAGCAATTATCAGAGGCGGAAAGCATCTCATTGCCTAGAAGGATGCTTTTTTAGAACCAAAAACTAGCATTCGTTACAGAATCTTATATACCCTCCACCATGAATCGAAGTCATTGTGAAAAAAATGTCAGCCCATTCGATCGAAAATTGCGCCTTTTAGGGGCTTAAGAAATAAAATAGGGAGAAAGGGCTGTATCAGACTATAGACCGATTCAGACCATATTTGACACGTATGTACAAAATTTCAGCCAAATCGGTAAATAATAGCGTCCTCTAGTGGCACAAGAAGTCAAGACCCCAGATCAATTTATATGGCAGCTATATCAAGTTATAAACCGATATGAACCATATTGGGCTCAGTTATTGGAAATCACAACAAAACACCTCATACAAAATTTCAAATCGGTTAATAATTGCGCCCTCTAGTGGCACAAGAAGTCACGATTCCAGATCGGCTTATATGGCAGCTATATCAGGTTATGGACCGACATAAACCATGTTTGGCACAGTTATTGAAAGTCAAAACAAAACACCTCATACAAAATTTCAGTCAAATCGGTTAATAATTACGCCCTCTAGTGGCATAAGAAGTCAAGACCCCAGATCGGTTTATATGGCAGCTAAATCAAGTTATGAACTGATATGAACCATATTTGGCACAGCTATTGGAAATCATAACAAAACACCTCGTACAAAATTTCAGTCAAATCGGTTAATAATTGCGCCCTCTAGAAGCTCAAGAAGTCAAGACCCCAGATCGATTTATATGGCAGCTATATCAGGTTATGAACCGATATAAACCATGTTTGGCACAGTTATTGAAAGTCAAAACAAAACACCTCATACAAAATTTCAGTCAAATCGGTTAATAATTGCGCCCTCTAGTGGCATAAGAAGTCAAGACCCCAGATCGATTTATATGGCAGCTATATCAAGTTAAGAACCAATATAAACCATATTTGGCACAGCTATTGGAAATCATAACAAAACACGTCATGCCAAATTTCAGCCAAATCGGTTAATAATTGCGCCCTCTAGAGGCTCAAGAAGTCAAGACTCCAGATCGGTTTATATGGCAGCTATATCAAGTTATGAACTGATATGAACCATATTTGGCACATAAATTGAAAGCCAAAACAAAACACCTGATACAAAATTTCAGCCAAATCGGTTAATAATTGCGCCCTCTAGAGGCTGAAGAACTCAGGATCCCAGATCGGTTTATATGGCAGCTATACCAGGTTATGAATCGATATAAATGATGTTTGGCACAATTGTTGGAAGTCATAACAAAACACCTCAAGTTAAATTTCAGTCAAATCGGTTAATAATTGCGCCCTCTAGTGGCACAAGAAGTCAAGACCCCAGATCGATTTAAATGGCAGCTATTGTATATCAAGTTATGAACCGATATGAGCCATATTTGGCACAGCTATTGGAAATCATAACAAAACACGTTATGCTAAATTTCAGTTATTAATTGCGCCCTCTAGTGCCAGAAGAAGTGAAGACCCCAGATCGATTTATATGGCAGCTATATCAGGTTATGGACCGACATAAACCATGTTTGGCACAGTTATTGAAAGTCAAAACAAAACTCCTCATATAAAATTTCAGTCAAATCGGTTAATAATTGCGCCCTCTAGTGGCACAAGAAGTCAAGACCCCAGATCGATTTATATGGCAGCTTCATCAAGTTAAGAACCAATATAAACCATATTTGGCACAGCTATTGGAAATCATAACAACACACGTCATGCCAAATTTCATCCAAATCAGTAAATAATTGCGCCCTCTAGAGGCTCAAGAATACAAGATTCCAGATCGTTTTATATGGCAGCTATATCAGGTTATGTACCGATTTCAACCATACTTGGTACAATTGTTGGAAGTCATAACAAAACACCTCAAGCAAAATTTCAGTCAAATCGGATAAGAATCTAGAGGCTCAAGAAGTTATTTACTCGGTAAATTGGGTAAATACCTGGGTATTTAGCCATTTATACCCAAAAGCTGGGTATTCATAATTTTGCAGATATCTTGGGTATAAAAATATTTTCCAAACAATTTTTATGATTTCGTATTCTTTGTATATAAAGCTGATCTTCTGATCTCATAAATTCGGACTTTAGTTATATATAGCCGATCTCCAGACTTAAAGCCTTGAGGCAATAAATTGGTCAGTTTTCATCGGTGAGTTCTGGTAGACGCTTACCCATTTCTGTGAAGAGTGATTCAGATCGCACTATATTTGGATATAGCTGCCCTTAGGCCGACCGCCCGATCTCCCAATGCATGGTATTGAGGCCATAAAAGATCCATCATATACCCGAATTCGATGAAATTGAGCACAGTGTGTTCTGGTCGACCTCTACCCATCCCTGTCAAATGTGGTCCAGATCGGACCATATTTGGTTAAAGCTGCCATATAGACCGATCTCCCGATCTTGTGTAATGAGCCTATAAAAGGAGTATTTTTCATCCAATTTGGAGGAAATTTGGCACAGCGAGTTCTGGTACCCCTCGTTGAAAGTCGTCCAAATCGGACCATATTTCGATATAGCTGCCATGTAGACCGATCTCCCGATATGGAGTATTGAGCCCATAAAAGGTGCATTTTTCATCCGATTTGGATGAAATTTTGCACAGCGAGTCCTGGTACCCCTCTAAACCTTTTCGTTGAATTTCGTTGAAAGGAGCATTTTTCATCCTATTTTGATGAAATTTTAAACAGTGAGTCGCGTATTTTCTTGGTAGAAAACCGCCTCCAAATACAGATGTGGCAGCGATGACGACGAAGAGACCATTGATCACTTTTTATCGTAATTTAGAAACTAGAAAATGACATCGAGAGGCCTCCAGCGTATAGACTTTTTGAGCCCCTATATTCTCCAATTTGACTGAAATTTTGCACAATGACTTCTTCTATGATCTCAAGCATACGTACGGCCTGAATTGGTCTAAAAGCTGATATAGCTCCCATATAAACCGATGTCCCGATTGCACTTTTTGAGCCTCCAGAGGGGGCAGTTTTTGTCTGATTTGGCGTAGATTTTGCAAAACGATTTCTCCTATGGCCTGCAACATACGAGTTAAATATGATCTGAATCGGTTCACAATCCGATGTCGCTCCCATATAAACACATCTTCCGATGAAAATAGCCCAATAGCATCTACTATGGTCTCCAAGTATGGCCTGAATCGTAATCTTATATAGTTTCAATAGCATAGCAATTCTTATCCATTATCCTTTTTTTGCCTATAAAGAGATACAGGGCGAAAAACTGCCAAATGTCATCCATGGTGGAGTTTCGGCCCATCATAACATAGCACACTTTTTCTTTTAACAAAAATCCCTTCTCTAGTTTACAGTCTATAATTCAGCAGTGCTTAAAAGGTATTAGCTTGAGTGCATACATGAAACGATGACACATACATATGTAATTGCATCAGGACAACAAAGGATTTACAGGTTATTGCACTACCACCTCACATCTCATATTTACAACAACATACCTTAATCAAAACCAACTCATTTATTAGCCCTAATCGGATTAGAGCTTTTCAATGCTGTTGGTGTTGACGAATGTCGAAATTGAAGCGCGCTTTCAAAAGATGTGTGTAGAGGTTTTGGCTGAACTTAGGAATTAGAAACTGGCAAAAATTTGGATTTCCTAAAAGATGGTAGATTTGGTTAAATCTCGGAAATATATCCATTCAATGTCGGTGATATGGAATTAAAAAGCAGAAAGAAATACGAAAAACAAACGAAATCAGGTTTCAGTAAGCCACGAGGGAGAGTTCGGTTGCTTAGCCTTACCAAAATGGTTCCTCTTTAAGAAAACGTAGAAATTTATGGTTAAGTAGACGATGACTTTTCACTTTATTATTCGATGGTAACAAATTGAATGAACGAGAAATCACTCGGTGAGCTAATACAAAAGAACAAGTAGTAAACTTAACGCAACTACTTTTTAGCCTTATCTAAGATGAAAAGTGACATCTGGATATGAAAATTCATTTGACTTAACACTAAACGGCGAAGGTATGCGGCATAAACATTCCGGCCCCTCTTGCAGTAATGCAAATATTAAAAAGTTGCCTTATTTTCTAAAGGAATTCATAATAAATTGTATAATTCATATTTGATATTTCAAATGTTTATAATAAAATAGGCTACTAAGCTGAGCACGATCCAGACAAAACCCATCCAAATATAGTATTAGTTGCAACGGGAAGCCCGGCATTGCTTGGTAGAAGACCTGGTAGAATTATCTTGGCGTATAAGTCGGATCCAAAAACGATGTCGAATGGTCCACTTTGATAAAATTGGGGATCCGCCAACTTCATGTTTGGGAACTTGTCTGCAGTTGTTGCTGGAATTGATCTTTTTGGGGTGTCCATAGATATGCGATGGTTCACAGTCATCATGGTTTCTAATAACCTGTTGGTGATACATTTGGAATGGATCGCGACAGGGCAGATAGTTTCGCTGCCAAGAGTAGTAGTAGTTAGCCCAATTTTCTCTATCAATCGCTGTGAAATTTTGCTAATAGATGTGCATGGATCTATTACGGCTCTGACCGAGTGCTTTTTCTTGCCATGGAGTACATCTACCACGGCCGTTGGGAAAAGATTAGTTGTATGGGGACTGGTAAGTGTTTCAAGGCTCACGGCTTGAGATATGGTTGTTGTTGTTGGACGTTTATGTTGGGTTGTTGTTGAACGTTTGGGTTTTTGATAGTTATCCTTGGCTTCTGTTTTTTGGTTGTCGTGTTTCTCGGAGTGGATATGCAAATAGGAATGATGACTGCCTCCACAATGTTTGCATCCTAAGCTAGAAAAACATTTTCCGGATGAATGCGTATGGGCCAAGCAATTGGGACAGTAGTTATTAGCTATAACTGCATGCAAACGTTTATCGACGGTCATGCAGAGAAATTTCTGGCATTTTCGCAGCCCATGGTTGCCCTTACACAATCTGCAATTAAAGCTGAACTTGGTGCGACGTCCTTTGGACACTTTACATTTTATCGAAGGCATACTGAAATTAAATAAGGATATATTGTAATAAAATTTAGCAAGGAGGGAGGAGAACAATTTTCACTATCGGACGAGTGATTATACCCCTTGTCGTGACAATATCGGCCACTCTTACCAAATGGTCTTTCCCAGTATAAATTTTAGAAACTCTACCCAGTCTCCACTCATTTGGGGGTAAACAATCATCTCGAATAACGACCATAGAGCCAACTTCTAAGTTCTTCTGAGGGGTTTGCCATTTCATACGTTTATGTATTTCTTTGATATATTCATGTTTCCATCGGATGCTAAATTGTTGGCATAGAGCCCTTACTCGACGCCAACGGTTTAAAACGGAAAGATTGCCATCGGACTCCGATGGTTCGGCAATGGAGAGGATCGGACCACCGGTAAGAAAGTGACCAGGCGTCAATGCCAATAGGTCATTTGGATCCTCAGATACCGGAGAAATTGGCCTGGAATTTAAGCAGGCTTCAATTCGGGCTAGAATTGTAGCGAACTCTTCCAGAGTAAATTTATGATTGCCAGCCATTTTACGGAAATGTAGCTTAAAACTTTTTACCCCGGCTTCCCAGAGTCCTCCCATGTGAGGAGCTCCCGGGGGTATAAAGTGCCATGTTATACTCTGGTACGAAAAATTTGCGGATATTGAATCGCGGGAACAGCGAAGAAAATTCTGAGAGATTTCTTTAGAAGCGCCCACGAAGGTGGTACCATTGTCTGAATATAGATTACGTGGACACCCTCGTCGTGACACGAATCTGTGAAAGGAAGCTAGAAATGCTGCAGTGGAAAGGGAAGTAGTGAACTCGAGATGGATTGCTCTCGTGGCGAAGCAGACAAAGATACACACATATCCCTTTGTAGTTTTGCAAGAACGCCCTGTATATGCCTTTATCTCGAAGGGGCCTGCAAAGTCTAACCCCGTATTCGTAAAGGGGCGGGATAGTGTTGTCCGCTCTGGAGGAAGGGTTCCCATCAATTGCTTTTGCAACTTATGCTTAGCAATAACGCAAATCTTGCAATTGTGAACGGTAGATTTGATGAGATTCTTAGCTCTAGGCATCCAGAATTGGAGCCGTAGCATACGAAGCATCAGATTGTTTCCGCCATGTAATGTTATGGTATGAATGAAACGTAGTAAAAGCCTGGAAAACGTACTGTGGTATGGAAGTATAATCGGATATTTTTCGTCATAAGTTAAGCTTTCTGACCCAGCGATACGGCTACAAACCCGCATGAGACCATTCTTGTCTATAAAGGGATTGAGATTAGAAAGTGAACTAGAGGTGGGTATTAGCTCCTTCTGAGAAAGTTTGCGATATTCGTTTGGATATTGGTGCATTTGCGCCAACTTAATTATCGAATTTCTAGTCGTCTCGATGACATCTCCCTCAGAATGAATACTGTCATTTGAAGCCCTACTGCCCTTCAGACTGGCAATAAATCGGTACACGTATGACATTACTCGGAGCGCCCTTCCTAGGCAAGAAAATCGGTCAAGAAGGTCTTCGAAATTCGGAAAGTACGCGAAATTATTTTGAACTTGGCGAACCTCCATTAGAGTTTCGTCAATCTGGACCGAACTTGGTATTGGCCACAAACTTGGAGGAAGTTGCAACCATGGCGGTCCACACCACCATGTACAATTACCGGAAAGCTCTTTCGGATAAGCACCCCGAGAGGCAATGTCTGCAGGATTGTGTCTAGATTCCACATGGGACCAATTGTCCCCACTGATAATCTCGGAAATTTTGGAAACCCGATTGGCTATGAACGTTTTCCAAAGGAATGCAGGTTTCTTCAACCATGCTAGGACAATCATGGAATCCGACCAGCAAAAGATTTTCGTATTCGGAATAGGGAAAACCTGCATCAATGCCTCAATCGTCTCGGCAAGTAAAAGTGCGGCGCAAAGTTCTAGCCTTGGGATCGAAACGGTTTTCAAAGGAGATACCCTGGACTTTGCCACGAGTAAATAGGTATTTATATTGCCATTGGAATCGATGGTGCGTGAATAAATGGTAGCGGCATATGCCTTCTCGGAGGCGTCACAGAAGCCATGCAGTTGCACCTCGCAGTCGGGTGTGTATTGTACCCAACGGGAAATACGGAGGTCATTTATATCAGAATAATTGGCCAAGAAATCTAACCAATTAGTCAATAAATGTGTCGGAACTGGGCTGTCCCAGTCGGTATTGGAGGCCCATATATCTCGCATTAATAGTTTGGCTAGTACAATATATGGACAAAGCCAGCCAGCGGGATCAAACAGTTTAGATATCTCGGATAAAATGAACCTCTTAGTAGGCCTCTCATTAGGCCTGATGGCTTTGGCAGAAAAATAGAAATAATCATATCTGGCGTTCCACCTTACGCCCAAAGTTTTAGCCGTGCTATTGTCATTAAACTGTAGGAAATCTTCATTGAGTAAATGTTCCCTAGGAATGGAAGCAAGGAATTCGGATGAATTGGAGGTCCATTTCCTCAATGCGAATCCAGCGGATTCCAGGGCAGCAGTCAGTTCTGTCTGGACCTTAATGGCTGATGACACGTCATGGCCTCCTGCCATAACATCATCTACGTACATACACGACATTAAAACATGACTAGCTAGCGGATAAACATCCTTAATGTCAGTGGCTAGCTGTTGAATTGTACGAAGTGCGAGATATGGGGCGCAATTCAATCCAAACGTAACCGTTTGGAGCTCATATTCGTGGAGGTTGTCGTTTGGATCATCCCTAAAGATTATACGCTGGAAGGGTGTGTGGCTAGGATTAACGGAAATCTGGCGGTACATCTTTTCAATATCGCTGTTAAAGACGATTTTGTAAAAGCGCCATTGGAGAAGCAAACTAGTCAGGTCAAGTTGGAGGGACGGTCCGCAGTAAAGGACGTCGTTCAAGCTTACACCATTCGAAGTTGGATTCGAAGCATTGAAGACGACGCGGACCTTCGTAGTCACGCTGTCAGGGCGAACCACAGCATGATGTGGAAGGAAATATCTGGAATCATCTTGGGAAGGATTTGACGGAACCTCTTTCATATGGCCAAGTTCCAAGTATTCCTTGAGCACTTTGTCATATTGTACCTTCAGATCTGGTGTTCTAATCAAACGATTCTCGTTCCGAAAATATTGGGCCGTTACATTCCTCTTCGACGGACCTAGTCTCAAAGTATTTCCAAACTCTTTCTTGAATGGCAATGATACAACATATCGGCCCGTTGGGCCCCTTCGCGTGGACTCAGCAAAGTACTCTTCACAGTATTTGTCATCATCCGACATGTGTTTTCGTTTAGGAATATCTTCCATCTCAAAAAATTTGGATATCCTCTCATCGAGCGCTAACTCGTTAAAGTAGGAGACCGTTGTTCGAAAGGAGGAAATATTATCAGAAGCAACAGGCCCTGTCAAAATCCATCCGAACACTGTCTCTTGAGCCATCAGTGTTCCACAAACCTTGTGTCTCACCCCACCAAGCATTACCTGAGGAATTAAGTCTGCCCCGATCAGAATATCAATGTATGATGTTCGAAAGAAATCAGGATCCGCCAGACGAATGTCCGGTAAACGGGAAAACATGTCGCTATCAGCCGTAAAGGTGGGCAATGAAGATGTCAGTCGGGGAAGAACGATTGCGGAAGCATTTATGAAAATTCCGGAGTCTATGGGTGAACTTAAACATAAGTCGCATATTTTCTGTGAACATGCGGACACACACCCATTCAGCCCGGAGATCTGGGCGGATATCCTTTTGCTATTAAGTCGAAGAAGGTTGAAAAGGTGTTCAGAAATGAACGAAGCTTCTGAACCAGAATCAAATACAGCCCTTGCTTTAAATATCTCACCTCTATGAAGGATGTGAATAATTGCTGTACCAAGGAGAACCTTTCTGGATGTGGTAGCAGCACAAGACTGAATTGTCACACCGCTAGAAATTTGGGGCGTATCTTCGGATGTGGACTGTAGAACTGGTGTATTTGGAGCGGTGATACATTGGTTACCCGATTCAGTTCCTGTATTGCAAAGCAAGGTATTATGTCTTCGTTGACATTTCGAACAATTAAATGCACTTTTGCAATCTTTTACCACATGTCCCTTCGAAAAGCAATTCAAGCATAGCTTTATCTTCTTTATAAAAGCCAACTTGTCGTTGTAGCACATGCTTATAAACTTTGGGCACACTCGGATTGTATGTGATACGTCTGGACAAAGTTTACAAGGAGGAAGAGCTAAGCTGTTCTGATAAGAATTAACCCGTTTCTGACCGGATAGTTTGACATTAACTTTGGGAGGTTCGCTCGATTTAGAAGTGGAAGGCTGATCACTTAAATTTCGAACCGTCTCCAACGTTTGGTATCGGCTAGTGAGGAAGGAATCAAGGTCCTTCCAGGACGGACATTCTGTCTTGTTATTGACAGACTGCTCCCATAATGAAAGGGTATTTTCGGGAAGTCGAGTGCTACATAGGTAGACGAAAATAGGGTCCCAACCTTGTATCTCGATCTGGTAGAGTTTCAGAGCAGATATTATGCTGTTGATGGAATTTTGAATCTCCTTTATGGAGTCTCCGGATTCGACAGATATTCTTTGAAGGCTAAACAAAACCTTCAGTTGGCTATTTATAAGCAACCTCCTGTTTTCATACCGAACTTGCAGAGCTTTCCAGGCAATATCAAAGCCCTCATTGGTCAATGGGGCTTTGCGGACAATATCCCTGGCTTCATCTCGCGTTTTATTATTCAAATGGAAAAGCTTTTCCACCGGTGAAAGCCTCGAATTCTTTATATAGATGGCCGTAAACAAGTCTCGGAAGGTCGGCCAAGCTAGATAATCTCCGTGAAAGAGCTCTGTGTCACACGGTGGTAAATGAACTGACGGATATTCATCTCGGACGGAAGATGTATTCATCGGGATTGGATTGGATATCGACGCCCGTTTGGATTCTATACAGGCACTTATCTTAGCTACAGAATCGACATATGTAGTGTAAGTGCTGTGGTACCGGGCTCGAATAGTCTCAAGATCAGCTTTGCTATTCTCGTCCGCAGAAGCCATTAGTTCCTGAACACTTTCCTCATACGTGGGTTTCATTCTCTGCCAAATATCTCGCAGTTCTTCCTTATGTACCTCCAAAGAGTAGACTGAAGAATTGTTGAGAGATTCTCCGCAAATATCGGCGTTGAAAATAATCAAAGCGTCAGATATTTGCGTAAACCTTGTCAAAGCGGACATTCTGACCACACAATAGTCCAAACCTCAGAATCTCAACGAACATATATATCAATATTAGAAAAATATCTGTAAACCCCGTTCAAAAAGAGTATAAGAAAATTAAATGTAAAACGAATGAATTCAAAACTTCGATCCAATCAACTTCCTGCCCTTTTGGAGCAAAAACAAAATTCAAAATATACTCCAAAATTTAACCTCAATTAGAAAAACATTTCATATGTGGGCAAACGCAATTGGATTGAAAATCGAAGACCACAAATGCAGCCATGTGGAATATTCTCACATAAGTTGTATCCGTACAATGGACTAGAAGGAAAATTTCGTTTATGGCAGGGTAATTCAATGGTAAATTTAATAATTTTTAAGAAAAAATGAACGAAAAAAATAGTCTACAAATGATGCAACTCGTATCGGAAATCCAAAAAAATTATCGTAGGAACAACAAAACTTAAAGACCATTCACGAATCTGATCTAATATAGTTTAGCTCGACTTCACTTTTATTATCTCACAAAATACCTGCATTAATCCCCAGAATTTGGTTCAAATTTGGTATTCTTCCTTGATGTTCTTTTCTCCTTCTGGGCCATGAACTTGGTGTAGGATTATAGAGGTTAAGGCTTCTTCACTGCCCTTAATGCCGTCTTCTAACTGATGGAGTCTTTATGATCCAGCCTCTTTTGGAATTCTTCCCAAAGTATATATCGCCAAAATACTTTTGTCTCTATGTTGTGTTCAACCAAAAATAAACACAAAAACTAAGGTCCTCTGACGTATCTCGTTCAGCAATGAAATTTACTCTTTATAGTCCGCAGTTTCAAAAATCGATAAATGTAGCAAGTAGCACTTTCTAACTTTTCTATATTTAATTCACACACGTTGCTTTGATCAACAATATCAGTAATGACAAATAGGGCGAACAAAGGCAAAATAATGACAGTATAAAAACGATGTAAGTGGATATGGCTTCCGACAACACACTGCCCTTTTGATATTTTACTTCTCCTTCAATTTTATGATCTGATTATCATGAATACATAAACGGTACCCATAATGGAGTGTTATAAATCCCTATGGAAGGGAACCTGTTTTAATAGTCAGCTGAATCAAAACAAAAACGAAACTGTGCTACCGCTGCTCACGACTGCTATCTCAATTCGCTGTTGCTATCTATTATGGAGCAGTGCTGTAGCAGATCTTGACCAACGATTGACGCGTATGTCAACAAAACAGGCAAAAATTAGCATTGATATTCCCAATTAAAGTGCCGAATCAAATGGATTGAAGAGGAATGGGATTCTCACCACTGGGTATGTTAAATCGATGCCCAACAAAGAGATTGGAAGTTTATTTTCGCCTTACACAATGTACGAGCAATTGTACCAAATTATTGGAATATAAATGTTGTTGCTATCTAAGAGCACATATGTAGTCTCATTTAGATTTTTTTTTTTTTTTTGTTTTTCTTTTTTGGACTTCTATGTTAAATGCACCATTTAACACCTGTCTCCGCAGAAAAGGAACTTTGTGAGGAAAAACACGTTACGTAACTTCTGTCCCTCTACTTTTATACGAAAATGGTTTTTCATTAGCCGAACATACCTGGATTCGATTTTATTTCTGCTTAAACGAAATTGCAATTGTGGATGAAAAATTTCTTTTAGGCTTTCCAAATCCGGTTCGAAGGACCATGTAGAGGTTTTGGCTGAACTTAGGAATTAGAAACTGGCAAAAATTTGGATTTCCTAAAAGATGGTAGATTTGGTTAAATCTCGGAAATATATCCATTCAATGTCGGTGATATGGAATTAAAAAGCAGAAAGAAATACGAAAAACAAACGAAATCAGGTTTCAGTAAGCCACGAGGGAGAGTTCGGTTGCTTAGCCTTACCAAAATGGTTCCTCTTTAAGAAAACGTAGAAATTTATGGTTAAGTAGACGATGACTTTTCACTTTATTATTCGATGGTAACAAATTGAATGAACGAGAAATCACTCGGTGAGCTAATACAAAAGAACAAGTAGTAAACTTAACGCAACTACTTTTTAGCCTTATCTAAGATGAAAAGTGACATCTGGATATGAAAATTCATTTGACTTAACACTAAACGGCGAAGGTATGCGGCATAAACAATGTGTGCCCCAACATCTTCATTTCCAAAACTTCATTCATTCATGGTCTTAAAATTACTTCCTACCTCATTTGCTATACCCTGCTATAGCGCCCTTTCAACTGTTTTGATAAATCTAAGCATAAAATTTTCTTTGTGCAGAGCTTAATTACAGTGCTGGCACACAAAATCCTCACTGCCGTTAGTAAGAGTAGAGACATAATCCATTCAATTCATTCAAGTTGCCTTGGACTTATTTTCTTCAGCAACAAAGGATTTTCTTCTTCTTGACAGTTTAGAAACACACCACTCGTGTAAAGTTCATTGGCTTAGATGAAGGGGGAGAATATTAAATGACTGGCATAACATGTCATAATTTCAAGAGAGTAAGAGAGAGAGAGAGAGAGAGAGAGAGAGAGAGTGAGAGACAGACAGATAAACCATCAGACAACCAAATGAACATAGGCGATGGGGGGTAGTGAGTTAGCATTTGCAGCTGGGTGTCATCTTATGGCTTATATGACACATCACATTTCATTTTATTCAATGCTGCAGTTTTATATCCACATAGAAGTTTTCCTTACAGTGTGGAGTTTACAAATGGATGTAATGTCTTTCGTATATATATAAACAGTGGAAAATGTAATGCCACAGCAATCACAAAAAGGATTACAGTAAGTTTCTTGTTTTTTTTTGGAAATTTCGATAAAGCTTGAAAAAATGATCGGCTGTTTTTATACCCGTCCCCATAGGAAGGGGGTATACAAATCTAGTCATTCCGTTTGTAGCAACTCTAAATATTCGCCTAAACCCCCATAAAGTATATATTCTTGATCGTGTCGACGTCCTGAGTCGATCTACCCATGTCTGTCCGTCTGTCCAAATCACGATAGCGATGGACAGCGTAATGCTAGCCGTTTGAAAATATGCACAGGTACTAAATATTCATGTAGGTCGTTGAAGATTGCAAATGGATCATATCGGTTCAGATTTAAATATGGCTCTCATATAAACCGATCTCCCGATTTGACTTCTTAAGCCCCTGGAATCCCCAAATTTTTAATGAATTTTCTTTCTTTGGAATTCGATCTTTGAAAAAAAAAAATTCAAAATGTTGTAAAAAATTGAAAAATAAAGTTTTCACAAAAAAAAAAAAATTTAACGAGAATTTTTCAATTTTTTTATGTTCTTATTTTATTTCTTTTTATTTTATTTTATTCTATTTTCTATTTTTTTATTTTCTTTATTTTATTTTATTTTATTTTATTTTATTTTATTTTATTTTATTTTATTTTATTTTATTTTATTTTATTTTATTTTATTTTATTTTATTTTATTTTATTTTATTTTATTTCATTTTGTTTTATTTTATTTTATTTTATTTTTTTATATTATTTTATTTTATTTTATTTTATTTCATTTTATTTAAATTTATTTTGTTTTAATTTGTTTTGTTTTTTTAATTTTTTTTTATTTTATTTTTTTTTTAATAAAACTTTATTTTTCCCCTTAATTCTACTTACTCTTTACCCACTGTGCCTTTGTAGTCAAAATATTGCATCTTCGTATTACATCCCATATTGAGTAACTTTAATGCTGCTATCTCAACGTAATGCACACTTGGTTTACATCTTTCTCAGCAAAGGACAAAGGCTAGAAATGATATTCATTTGGCGGCAAACTTGTTGTTGGTAGTTTCGACCATATGTATCATATCCTAGAAACACCGCGACTCAAGCAAAATACTTTTAAGCTTCTTAAAGTAAAGTTCATTAGCTTAACTTCATGGAGTTTTGACATAAAACCACAAAACTTGGAACACATATACGCCAAGTTCATGTCTTAAGGCAACATGAATCTCGTATATGTTTATAAGAGTGTGTCAAGCGGAAGTCTTGAATAAAGAAATCACAAAGGCCATGAGACGCATGACAAAAAGTTCGTACATTTTAAAGTTTTTGGCCTTAGGTAAAAAAAAAACAGAAAACTAAATTTTAGTTCTAATTTAAAAGAATTTTCCTACATCTTTGGAAGAGAGTGGGAAAAATTGTGGAACACCATTTCGGTGTTTAAGATTTTAGTTATGTGCTACCGTCAAAAATATGTGAGTTGCAATAAAAGCGCAAAATTCGACAGGAACTAATCTCATATATAACCTCCACTATATAGGAGCTTTATTAAATTATCAACCGATATAAACTTTACTAGCAATGGGTGTTTGAAGTCATAAAAAACCATTAAATAATACATTTCGGCAAAATCAGATAATAGTTCAACTCTCTAGGGACTCAAGAAGTCATATCTACACTTTGGTTTATATGAGAGCCATATCGATATAGTCACCGATATGGCCCATTTACATTTACATTTTGTGAAAATGGGGCATTTTTAAACTTTTGAAAGTTAGCATACTTACGATATACAGTCAGACGGACACACGGAGACGGAACTACCTTATATTACTTAAAATATCAAGGCTTTCAAATATATATCTCCATTCGCAAGTATAACTGATTTCTTAAAACAACCTCCTCCCCTCTTAAACTCCCACGCTCTCTTACTTCATCGTTACTGCTATTGAAATATTTAGCGGTATTCCCACAGCATGTTTTGATCGGCTCTACATTGAAATAGTACATGTCATCTACTCTCATACAACCTCCTTTCCTCATAAACTCTCAACTTCTCTTACTTTATTGTTATGTCATCCACTCTCCCCCTCAAAAACTCTCAAACTCTCTTACTTCATCGTTACTGACATTGAAAGGCTTAACGGTTTCCCCATAGAATAGCATGATCGACTTTAAGTTTGTACATGTCATCTACTCTCACTCTCATACCTCTACTGCCATTCGTAGATAATGAGATTTCTTACTATTCTCCTCATGAGCCTCTCACTCACAGCTTTGCTTCATCTTATAGGTAAAACGGATTCCTCACAAAATGTTATGCTCAGCCATATTTTACAGTGAGAGTCAAAAGTGTGACAACACCAGTGACATTTTTGGCTTTTGTAAAGTTATTGCAAGAATATACATAGTACATAGCAATTTTGAAAATATTATAAATTTCCAAGAACAGTGAAAATATATAATTTCCTAAGTTAAAGAGGTGAAAATATGTAAATATCTTCAACATTCTTACCACAATCTTACAATACACAAAGTTTCAATCGGTGTTGACTCACTTTTGGTGCTCATAGTAATAAATCTAGTCTCACTCTCATAGCTGCATCTTCTCTGTATATAAAATAGACGAGTGATTGACTGTCTAACTGCCCAGCTCTAACGGCTGAAGTTAGAATCATGAAATTTGGCACGAATAAAACGAATAGGGATGTAGACGCGACATAAACGATGTTCGAAATTACGAAAATGTTGACTGTTTGCCCTGGGCGAACCGAAAGGGCAAGTATTATGAGAAACTATTTTCGCACAAATTAAAGAGCGACTTTAAAAAATACGATTTGGAGAAAACAAAATCACAAAATCGTACCGAAAGTAGTGGAAAGAGTATGTTTAGTGCCGCAATTGGTGCTATTTGGCACATTTTTGTAAATTGAGCTAAATCCCTGAATGTTGGCACACTTGATAGACAATAGCAAACTTGGGAAACTTTATGAGTTCTTTTTTGGAAATTTGTACATTTAGATACTAAAAACAACTAATGGCCACCATGGATTCTGGGTCTTAGACGAATATTTCGAGTTGTTACAAACGGAATGACTAGATTTGTAGACGCCCATCCGATGGTGGTGGCTATAAAAAGTACCAATTTTGCAGCTTCATAAAATTTATGACTTTCGGCAACATAAATTTCCTCCAAAAAATTATTTTATGCATTCGTCGTTAATGGGTTAAATATAAAAAAATGTGCATTTTTATTGAAAACTTGTTCTAGTTTTCCACGGTTGAAATTATATCGGAACCATTCTCCTCGTCTACGTGTACTTACTCATTTCCTTCCATTTGATGTTCCCATAAATTTTGTATCTGAAAAATGATCCACCATCAGTCTGTGATGTATGACAATTGCAACAATATTGTCAAAGCGCTTTATTCACTTTTTCTATCGATGGAAGATGGAGAAGACCAATATGTTTGATGTTTCAAAATTTATTTCTCTATTTATTTGTTTCCATGAAGATGTTTTCCGTTTGCAATCGTTTGGTTGTGACATCGTTATTACCCCTTCTCGAATATTCAGCCATTTTTTTTTACAATATCTCCCTCGCCACTGTAAGCACTTTGTAAATGTCAGTGTAAATTGACACAAAATGTCACTTGAAGTATTATTTCAGGTTGGTCTAGCAAAGTGGCACATCTAAATCACTGCAGAAGAAAGGGAAAAGCAAACTTTGGTTAAGTATAGAACAAAAAAAAAACAAATGTTAAAAAATATAAGTTTTGAGAATTAAATCACAATTTGTAACAAAAAAGGGAAAAAACAATTTAATTTAATAATTTTGCAATTAATTTTTGCGGCTATTCATTTTAATCGGACACTAGTCCGCTTTATAAAAGACATTTTTTTCAAGTTCCTCTTTTCAACCTTAATAAGGTGAACTATTGTAGATATACCAATATGACACAGTGAATAGTCTTTACACTAATTAGTTTCATATATCCAGTTTCTACTGTAGAGGCATTGCTTCTCTTTACATAACTGTATTCGATATAATCCAACATCATTTAATTTGTTTTTGTTTTGTTCTTGCAGCCTCTCTAACCACACTTCAATGCTAATAAAGCACAAAAGCAACATCAGCCTATTGTCATTACCCTCTCTCCCTCTCTTTGAACTTGACAATTGACACTTGCCACTACCAACATTCCTTTAGTTCGCAAAATTTTTTCATTCGATTCGGTTGTTTTTCATTGTGCCTCTGTTTCTAAACGAAATAGTTTTGTAAAACGTGTTGTATTTGTTAAAAAATGTACATTAATCGATAGCTTATGACTTAATCTAACGGAAACTGCAAAAATATTATCATGAACTAGTGTTTATTCCATTAAAATAAGTGTTTAAATTTTTGCAAATTTGCTTTTCCTTTTACCGGTCGTGTGTTGTTGTTAATAGCACCCAAAAAGTGATCGTGGTGAGAATGGCAAGGCAAAGCAATAAATGTGTGTTTGGGGTGAGTATTGTATTGTCTTTGTTGCTTTTTCGATTTTTTGGAGGGGGTTGGGAGTATAGTATGAATGTGGTGTAAAGGTGTTCATAACACATGAGTGTAACAAATTTGTTATTGCCTTAGCCGCTTGTGTGTTGCTAAAGTTGTGTATTGGGAGCATACTCAAAGGGGAGTTGGTGAAAATGACCAGGCAATGCAATGGATGTGTTAAGGGGTGAATAATTACTTTACTGGTTATTTTTTTCTCTGCTTATTATGAGGGGGTTTCTTGTGAATGGTATGGAAGTATTGAAACCAATGTGAGTGAGTGTTATTGAGAAAATAAGGTTTTGCAGCATCTCAGTTGAATTTACCTAATTACGTTTATTTCGCATGGTGGTTAACATTTATTTTGGAGAGGGAATATAAGTTTAGCAGATTAGTACCAATGTGCAATAGAGAAAGTGATTGATAAAAAATGTAAAGCGACCCAGTGAACAGGGCATTGTTATGTGTACTTTTTTATTTATGTTATTGATAGAGCCCCTATAATAATGCATAAAAATAACCCAATAACTTTTTTCAATTTAAGCCTATGATTAGATTTTTTGCAAAATGTTTGTGAAATATCAATATCTTGCTGTTTTTTTTTTCATTTTTCAAAAATATTTTTTTTTTCAAGAAAAATGGTATTTTTTATGCTTTAAATAACAAAGAAATATAATTTCATCAAAATTATATTCAGGAATCCAGGGTCGGGCGATAGTGGACTAAGTTAAAGACATATGTATTTCATAAAAAATAAATCTTGCGTAATATAGGAAAGAGGCGCTACGGTATCGCAGTTGGTAGCGTGCTCGTATTGCCAGGGCGGAGGTCGTAGGTTCGATTCCTCCCAGACGCCTTGTACTGTGACTACCGTGATATTACAATGGACTAAAATTTTTAATGTTTGTCTGTAAAGGACTACCACTCGTACCTAAACCTAACCTAGGACAGAGATATTCAAATACGAAAAGCAGGAGAGCTTTTTTTTAATTTAAAGAAAGTTTAACAAAATTTTTGTTCGGCGATAGGAGATAATGAGAAATAAAATGAGGTCATTTTTTTTCAAAATATTCTACAAATATTTGAAAATTAAAATAAAATATTTTTACATATTTATTGCCCAATCTCGCTAAAATTAGGAACAGTGAGTTATGCTTGGGTCCCCGATTTCCGAACCGAGCATAGTCCATATCGGACTATATTTAGTTTTTGTTGCGATATAAACCAATCCGCCGATTTAGTGCTATAAGCCCGTAACAGCCGCAATTGTTGTCCGATATCGCTGAAAAAAATATTAAATATCATACTACTGATTGTTATTTATTGTTTTATATTTTTTTTTTATTAAAAATTATTTATTTCTTCTTGAATTAATTGTTGCGCCTACTCGCTTTATTAAAGAAAAGTGAATAAATAGTCTTTGCACTAATTAGTTTCACATATCCACTTTTCTATTGTAGTGTAAATGCAAAAAGCGGCCTTGCTTATCTTTACATTAATGTATTTGACATAATCCAACATCATTTAATTTGTTTTTGTTTTGTTTTCGCAGCCTCCCTAACCACGCTTCAATGCTCATAAAAGACAAAAGCAACATCAGCCTATTGCCATTGCCATTACCCTCTCCCCCACTCTTTGAAAATGACAATTGACACTTGCCTTAACCAACATTTCGTTAGTTCGCGAAATTTTTTCATTCGATTCAGTTGTTTTCCATTGTGACTCTGTTTCTAAACGAAATAGTTTTGTTAAAAGTGTTGTATATGTAAAAAAATTTACATTAATCGATAGCTTATGACTTAATCTAACGGGAACTGCAAAAATATTATCATGAACTAGTGTTTATTTCATTAAAATAAGTGTTTAAATATCTGCAATTTGCTTTTCCTTTTACCGGCCGTGTGTTGTTGTGGTGTGTTAATAGCACCCAAAAAGGCAAGTCAAAGCAAGAAATGTGTGTGTTTGGGGTGAGTAACTATTGTATTCACTTTATTATTTTTTTGGAGGGGGTTGGTGTAAAGGTGAATGTGGTGTAAAGGTTTTCATAACATATGAGTGTACAAATGTTGCAGAGGGTTATTGAGAAGATGTGTGTGTTGCTAAAGTATTGAATTGGGAGCATATCCAAAGAGGACTTGGTGAAAATGACAAGGCAATGCAATGGATTTGTTAAGGGGTGAATAATTACTTTACTGGTTATTTTTTGTTCCTACTTATTAGGAGGGGGTTAGGGGGGATGCATATGGGTGGTATGCAAGTGTTAACACCAATGTGAGTGTTATTGAAATAACAGATTTTGCAGCATCCTAATTAAATATACCTATTTATGTATATTTCTTATGGTGGTTAACATTTATTTTGGAGAGGGAGTGCTCCTAAGTTCGTCATGTACCAGTAGTTAGCATTTTTGTTTATCAAACTCAAATAACTAAGAATATGTAAAACTTTTTATTAAAAAAATGGTCAATAAACGTCCAAAATATTCTTGGCTCTCCTTGTGCCTTCCTCTTTTATGCCGAGTCTGAACGGCATACCGTATAGCTACACCACTTAGGTAGAGAAGGTTTAACATGGCAGGATACCTTACAAATGTAGCCAGCATTAGTTAGGGGATAACTACCGCTGAAAATATTGTTGATGTTTTCGGCGGTATTTAAGCCCAGTCGTTCGGCGTTATAGGCAGACATGCTAACCTATGCGCCATGGTGGCCCCCGAAGGGAAAATAAAGCGTTGAAAATTTAAACAATTTTAATCACAACTAATTTTTAATGATGAAGGGCAATCAAAACAACATTTAAGTCATCAAAATTATTAAATAAAATGTAATTTTTTATTCGATGCCGCCTTTTGGGACCATGAAAAGGTGGATTTTCCAATAGTCGGTATTTGAGTGCGGAGTGAAAAATGGTTCTTCTGTGCTCTTCAAAATTCGAATTGGCCGGTCGGTTTAAAAGGAAGATATGTCAATATATTGGTCGATTTGGTCTATCTCAAAATTAACCTGGACAAAAAAATAATTTGTACTAAATTGGAGGCCTCCTTGGCACAGAAATTAATTGTCCGCTTAAGAATCTCAATCTCCCTGTTCGAATTCTAGGTAGAAAATATGTCCCTTAACAGGTATAAAAACCCTGCAGCCTCTTGAAATTAAGAGATGAGACTTAGTACAAATTATTTTTTCATCCACAGTCAGGTTCAGTTCAATTACAGCAGCATGTAAAATCACAATAAATACTCCGTAGGGCCGAATCATATTAACCTTGCAAGTGGATCGTATCTGTCATTTTTTCAAGGTTCATAGTGGCTTAAAAAACCAGACAAAAATATTTTATGCACATTTTTCAAATATTTATTTTTAAAAAAAATTCTAAAAAAAGCTTCGTCAATATTTATGCTCTAAATAACAAATATATTTAATTTCGTCGAAAGTGACACAAAATGTCAATTGAAGTATTATTTGAAATCTAACAAAGTTACGTATTTAAATCATAAAAGGAGAAAGTAAAAACAAACTTTGGTTTAGTATTTAAAAAAATCTAGATTTTTTAAAAATATTTGTGATTTGTTTTTTTTTTTACATCACAATTTATTATTAAATATATTATTTATTGTTTTGTATTTGTTTATTAAAAATTATTTATTTCTTTTTGAATTAATTTTTGCGCCTATTCATTTTTACCAGGTAACTAGTTCGCTTTATTAAAGAAAATTTCTTTCAGGTTCCTTTCTCCAATTTTAAAAGGTGAACTAGGTATACCAATATGTCAAAGTGAATAGTCTTTGCACTAATTAGTTTTATATATCCAGTTTCTACTGTAGCGGGTTTGCCTCTCTTTACATAACTGTATTTGATATAATCCAACATCATTTAATTTGTTTTTGTTTTGTTCTTGCAGCCTCCCTAACCACACTGCAATGCTAATGAAAGACAAAAGCAACATCAGCCTATTGCCATTGCCATTACCCTCTCCCCCCCTCTTTCAACAATTGACACTTGCCTCTACCAACATTTCGTTAGTTCGCGAAATTTTTTCATTCGATTCGGTTGTTTTCCATTGTGCCTCTGTTTCTAAACGAAATAGTTTTGTAAAAAGTGTTGTATTTGTTAAAAAATTTACATTAATCAATAGCTTATGACTTAATCTAACGGGAACTGCAAAAATATTATCATGAACTAGTGTTTATTTCATTAAAATAAGTGTTTAAATATTTGCAATTTGGTTTTCCTTTTACCTGTCGTGCGTTGTTGTTAATAGCACCCAAAAAGTGATCGTGGTGAGAATGGCAAGGCAAAGCAACGAATGTATATTTGGGGTGAGTAAATATTGTATTGTCTTTGTTGTTTTTTGGAGGGGGCTTGGGAGTATCGAATGAGAGTGGTGTAAAGATGTTTTTAACATATGTATGTACCAATGTTGCAGAGAGTTATTGAAAAAATGTTAACCAAATTTGCTATTGCTCTAGCCGCTTGTGTGTTGCTAAAAGTATACCCAAAGGGGACTTGGGGGAAAATAACAGGGCAATGCAATGGATGAGTTAAGGGGTGAATAACTATTTTACTGTTTATTTTTTATTCACCGTTTGTTAGGAGGGGTTAAGGGGCTTGCATGTGGATGGTATGCCAGTGTAAACACCAATGTGAGTGAGTGGTGTTGAGAGAAAGATTTCTCAGCATTCTAATAAAATGTACCTAATTATATTTCGTATGGTGGCTAACAGTTATTTTGGAGTGAGTGGAGTATGAGGTTAACAGGTTGGTGTAAAACCTCTGTACCATTGTGCAAGAGAAGGAAAGTGAGAAAAAATGTTTAACCATTCTAGTCAATTGGACATTTTTATATGTACTTTTGTACTTATGTTATCAATTGAGCCCGGTTTATAATGCATAAAAAATGCAATATATTTTTATACCCTCCACCATAGGATGGGGGTATAGTAACTTCTCTATTTCGTTTATAACACTTCGAAATATTAATCTTAGACCCGATAAAGTATGCATCTTCTTGGTCGTCTTGGCATTTTAAATCGATTTAGCCATGTCCGTCTGTCTGTCTATCTGTCTGTGGAAAGCACCAGATTTTACTTCTTGAGCCTCTAGAGGGCTTAATTCTTATCGGATTTGGCTGAGATGTTGTACTATGGCATCTTCTTTGACATTTAATGGATATACCAAGTATGGTTCGGATCGGTTTGTAACCTGATATAGCTCTCATATAAACCTATATCCCGATTTTACTTCTTGATCCTCTAGAGGCCGTTATTCTTATCCGATTTAGCTGAAATTTTGCACAATGACTTTATCTGTGCCTTCTTATATACATATGTGTTGCATATGGTCCGAAAAGGTCAATAACCTGATATAGTTCCCATGCAAACCGATCTTCCCATTTTACTTCTTAAGTCACTCTAGGTTGCAATTATCCGATTTGGTTGAAATTTTGCACATTGGGATCTACTATTGTCTTTTACACCCAAGCCAAGTATGGCCCGATTTAGGTTTATAACCTGACATAGCTCCAATAGCATAGCATTTCTTATCTATTATCTTTTGTTTGGCTATAATGAGATACCCGGCAAAGAACTTGACAAATGCGATCCATGGTGGAGCGTATATAAGATTCGGCCCGGCCGAGTTAGGATGCTTTTACTTGTTTCAATTAAAGCCCATAATTAGAAAAATACCCATTTGAAAACGTTGTTAAATGAATCAAGTTCTTGAGCCTTTGATGGTGAATATTTTATCCGATTTCGAACTGTGCGTCGTATAAAAACCCTCGGCTTCCATGCAGTGGCTAGGATACCCGCGTATAAGGTCCAAAGTCTGTTTTGGAATACTGTTGACATTTTCGAGTTATTCAGCTGGGTAAAATTTCTCTACTTATAATAGTGGCTATGCGGCATGCCTTTCAGGGCGGCAATAATAATGAGTTACATTATTATAGAGCATAATCTTCATAATGCATTGGTCTTGGGCAAGTTAGCAATTTTGTTTAGGGAATAACAGAAATTAGTCCTTTTTTCAACTTTATGTTTAATTTATATTTTTTATGTATATATCTTTTTTTGGGTACTCATTTTAATTAATCTATTTCTGCTTACAATTATGAGCCCCTTGCGTGCGATTGAAAAAATCTCCAAATTGCTGTATGGCCACTCCTAAAAAGAACATATTGGTTTAAAAACGGTAACACTTTGTGCTTATAAACTTTCCGGAAAATCTATGACAAGTACCATTTAGATTTAAAAGCAAACCACCATGTCAAAGACCATAACGCCTACGAACTTATGCGGCCATCAAGGCTTTTCAACACCATCGGTCTGGAAAAGATAAACGGCCAAATAATTGAAATAATTTCCAAAAACAATTCGCCAGAAAAAAACAAATCAAAAAGACAAGAGACCAACAAAAATCTTATGGTTAACTTCCACAAATAAATGACCCAGGACAACTCCCACATGACCAGAAGCAAAGTAAAGAAAAACAGACAAAGACCTCACATAGCCCAAGAAGAAGGAAATAGCTCCAGGAGTGGTTGGTGAAGGACGGAGGAGCAGCCGCAGAAAAGCAAACAAGTTTGCTTAATTATCTGCACAATTAATCACATTCTTAAAGTTTATCATCCTCAAAGATAAACGACATTTAAATGGCCATTTAAAATTAATACATGCTCTGTGATTTTCCAGCATCCCAGCAAGCACTGTTCCACAATGTTATTGTGGCAAGGCATTCCAATGCGTGCGCGATTGCTGCCCCTGCTGCTGTGAAAAATGACTTGTGGGAAAATATTTTATTTTGCAATGCCAGCCAGAGAAGCTGTATCAGTTGAAGCAGCATCAGCAGCGGCAGTTGAAATTCGTTTGTTAACCGCGCGCATTTAATTAAAATTCAAATGTTTTCAGTTTCTTTGGAAAAATCTAAAGCCACTTTCCTTGCTCCTGCTGCTCAAGTTGCCTGATGCTGACATTTTCCCAGTTGCTGGCTTGGCATATTTGCATAAATAACTGAACCCAGGATGGCAATAACTTATGCCAGTTGCTTTATATCATTGTATTTTTTGCGTATTAAGCTGAAACAAGTAACTGATCTTGGAACCAAAGCAGGAAGCTAGCCAGCCAAGCACTCAGCCCCTAGAATGTAGGAGTGACTGGGAAATTACACCCACCACAAGCAACCCCAAAAACACTCCCACCACTTTACATGCCCAAACCTAGTAGTCCCCTTTTGGAAAAGATTGCATTTGCAAAATGAACTACGCTCTGGCAAAGAACAAAACACCCAACAACAAAAAAAAAACTCAATTGTGGGCAGTAAAAAGCCATAACTTATTGACAACATTCCTTTTGCCACGAGCTCCATTCCTACCATCACTGTATGACACAACGTTTAGACATTCAGACATATAACCCATAGCACTGTTCCTGTCGTCTACTCGACTAATCTTCTTGTTTTGCCATGTCTTGTTCCTCTTTTTAGGCTAAACGTAAGCTTTTCGACCATTTCCATTTCCTCAAAAGATAAGAACAACCAGTTTATTTATGCAACATACGCAGTAGATGAGGGCGACGAGTTTGTGCCATTATGCCCTTTGGTTTGCGCGACAAAACACTCTTTTTTCGTTGCTTTGGCTTAGCCAAAGTTGTCCCTAATATTGGTCAGTGTTGAGTTGGTTGGAAGGGAATCACAAACCTAAGAAAAAGTAAAGTCAAATAAATTTGCATAGAAATACAATTTAAAGAAAATAAAACAGCGGAGAAAAAAAACATTTGAGGGAAAGAAAGTTGCCATTTACATAAATAATACTAAAATTTTTACTACTTGAGAAAAATTTTACAAAAAATCTAAAATTTCCAAAAAAATGAAAGAGAAATTAAATTGCACAAAAATTGTACAAAAATTTGATAATTTTTTTTATCCACCACCAAAGGATGGGGGAATATTCATGCTGTCATTCTGCGTTTTACTCCTCGAAATAATAAATTCTGACTCTATGAAATACATTCTTGGTCGTCGTAAAAATTTTTAGACTATCAAGCCACGCACAGTGGGGAAGAATCGAAAAAACTAAAAAAGCTGGCATTTTGAGATGCGTAGAGTTAACTCTTAGAAAGAGGCGCTCCGGTAGCCGAGTTGGTAGCGTGCTCGGTCTTGGGTTCGATTTCCACCAGAGGCCTTGGTCTGTCGCTACTGTGGCATCACAATGGATTAAAATTGTCTAAGTAAGTCTGAAAGGATTGCCACTCTTACCTAACCTAACCAAACTCTTAGAAATTTTGAATAGTTAGAGCTGAGAAGTTTACGAGATCATTTGCAATTGCAAGATTAATCGGTTTTGGACGCTTTACGCCATTGTAATTTTTGTCACAAATCCAAATCATGTATCAAAAATCAAACCACAAATACCTTTGGACATTCCAATAACGAAGCCTGTATCGGTGTGCTATTGTGGTGTGTTTATAGCACACAAAAAGTGATCGAGGTGAGAATGTCAAGGCTAAGCAATAAATGCGTGTGTGTGGGGTGAGTAACTATTGTATATGCTCTCATGATTTCTGGGTTTCTGGGAGGGGGGTTGGGAGCATGTTATGAGTATGGTAAAATGGTGTTTATAGCATGTGTATGTAACAATGTTGCAGAGAGTTATTGAGGAGATGTTAACCACATTTGCTCCAAGCAAATCGCTCGTGTGCTGTTGAATAAAATCAATACACCATGTGAGAGCATACCAAAAGTGAACTTCGTCTAAAAGACAAGGGAATGCAAGGGATGTGTTAAGGGGTGAATAAATATTTAACACTTTAATACACTCAAAGAAAAAAGTTTGCAGAAAATGGCAAACACTGTCTGCTGAATTTAAGTTGTTCAATTTGCTGCTATTACAGCAGTAGTTCCGCAATTTCAGAGCAGCAGGTTGACTGCTGAAAAGACTGTTGTTTGCTGAAAACGACTGCTGCTTAGTTATGAAGGGGATGTTAGAAGAAAAAATAAAATACAAATGTAGATGTATGTCTCAGAAAATGTTTGTAATCACCACTGAATTTATACAATACTTTCCACAATATCATATAATATCGGACTATAACTTGATATATAGAGATTCTGCGCGAATAGAACACGACAAATGCGATCCATGGTGGTGGGTATATGAGTTTCGGCCCGGCCGAACTTAGCACCCTCTTACTTGTTTATCCTCAAATTTGAAATATTTGTGTTTTTCTCCTTTTTTGCTTCTTGGCAACTCTTGCAAGCTTTTTTTCCAATGCCGGAAATTGCCTACAGATATCGCCTTTCTGTCTGTCCATCTTACTAAAAAAGAAAACAAAACAGAAAAAAGTTGTTTGCTATGTTTATTTGCTGCAAGCACTTTCACTCACTCAATACACCACAGCTTGCTGTGCTAGTGTCCATTCATAGAGTCCTCTGTGAGACGAAAGTCCTTCAGTTCTGCGTGAATTGGTCACTTAACAGCTGTTTGGCGAGAATAATTTCATTTCCGACATTTTCGTGAATAAATATGGATAACTTGATTCCATTACCGTTTGAATATACAATTTGAATGTGGGCCTTTCAATGGGGGGAAGGGGGGAGGAACAAAAAGATGCCTGTTTTCAAATTTTTTGTTGTTTGGCTTTTTTTCGGTTTTCACTCTGATGTTCATTTTCGTTTCGATTTTTAAGCATTTTGTTATTCTTCCTATTGTTTGTTTGCCTGCTTGCTTGCTTTTTTTCGAATATTTTGTTGTTTGCTTAAGTATGCGCATGAAATTGATATGTTAATTTACATTTTTATTAAAACATACTTTTCTTTCAACTCGTGTCCAAGTGAACAAAGTACAACTAACAAAAAGAAATTTAAACAAGTAAGAGCGTGCTAAGTTCGGTCGAGCCGAATCTTATATACCCTCCACCATGGATCGCATTTGTCCAGTTCTTTTCACGGTATCTCTTTTTAAGCCAACATATGATAAAAGAAAAGAATTGTAAAATTTTAGCGAATTCGAATAAAAGTTGCGACCTTTAGGGGTCCAAGAAGTAAAATAGGGAGATCGGTTTATATGGAAGCTATATCAGGCTATAGACCGATTCAGAGCATAATTTACACGTATGTGGAAGGTCATTAGAGAAGTCGTTGTACAAGATTTCAGGCAAATCGCATAACAATTGCGACCTCTAGAGGCTCAAGAAGTCAAGATCCTAGATCGGTTTATATAGCATCTATATCAGGTTAAGGACCGATTTGAACCTTACATAGCACAGTTGATGGAAGTCATAGCGAAACACCACGTGCAAAATTTCATTCCAATCGGATAAGAATTGCGCCCTCTAGAGGCTCAAGAAGTCAAGATCCCAGATCCGTTTATATTGCAGCTATATTAGGTTATAGACCGATTTTCACCTTACTAAGCACAGTTGTTGAAAGTGATACCAAAACCCTACGTGCAAAATTTTACTTAAATCGGGCGAGAATTGCGCCCTCTAGAGGCTCAAGAAGTCAAGACCCAAGATCGGTTTATATGGCAGCTGTATCAGGTTATTGACCGTTTTTCACCTAATTTAGCACAGTTGTTGGAAGTGGTACGAGAACTCCACGTGCACAATTTCATTCCAATCGGATAAGAATTGCGCCCTCTAGAGGCTCAAGAAGTTAAGACCCAAGATCGGTTTATATGGCAGATATATCAGGTTATGGTCTGATTTTCACCTTACTTAGCACAGTTGTTGAAAGCGGTACCAAAACACCACATGCAAAATTTCATTCCAATCGGATAAGAATTGCGCCCTCTAGAGGCTCAAGAAGTCAAGACCCAAGATCGGTTTATATGGCAGCTATATCAAAACATGGACCGATTTGAACCAAACTTAGCGCAGTTGTTGGAAGTCATAGTTACATACCTCATGCAAAATTTCATTCCAATCGGATAAGAATAGCGCCCTCTAGAGGCTCAAGAAGTCAAGACCCAAGATCGGTTTATATGGCAGTTATATCAAAACATCGACCGATTTGATCCAAACTTAGCGCAGTTGTTAAAAGTGACACCAAAACACTACGTGCAAAATTTTCGGCCAAATCGGACGAGAATGGCGCCCTCTAGAGGCTCAAGAAGTCAAGACCCAAGATCGGTTTATATGGCAGCTATATCAAAATATGGACCGATTTGGCCCATTTGCAATCCCAACCGACCTAGACTAATAAGAAGTATCTGTGCAAAATTTCAAGCGGCTAGCTTAACTCCTTCGGAAGTTAGCTTGCTTTCGACAGGCGGACGGACGCACGGACGGACGGACAGACTGTCGGACATGGCTAGTTCGACCTAAAATGTCACGACGATCACGAATATATATACTTTATGGGGTCTTAGACGCATATTTCGAGGTGTTACAAATAGAATGACGAAATTAGTATACCCCCATCCTATGGTGGAGGGTATAAAATGGTTTGAACAACAAAGGTTGGCTGTTTTTTGGATTTTAAAGTTTCTGGGCTGTTATCTTTGCGGTAAAGAAAGAGAGTAGGTGTAATGTGGCTACTAGGAGCGACTTATACAACATTGCCTGCTAAATTTCTAGGGGGAATTTCCAAAACGGAATTGACACTCTAGGCTTATTAAAAATTTCTGCAAATATTCAAACCCAGCATTGCCACCAAGTTTTTAGAGGATATTTTAAAGCTTTAAACCATTTTTTATACAAAAAAAAATTCAATTTTAACCGCCTGTATATTTGAAGTTCACAGTTAATTTACTTTAGCATGCCCAACACTTCATTGGCATACTAAAATTTTTCCACTTTAATTGAATTTGCTTTTGTAGTGGTGCAAAGAATGCCCTTATTCAGAGATAATTGTTAAACGATTGCCAATTAAGGCAAACAATGCAAATATTTCAAATTTTTTTCTTTTGTCCTATACTGTGAATACTTTTAATTAAGGTGCAAAATCACATTTTTTTTTGTTGTGTTCGAATTTTTGCTCTGCTGCTTTAGTAGTTAATTGAAAAATTCCCCATTGAAATGCCAAATGTTTGGGTAGCAAAGGTGGTTCAATGGCAGGCACCAACAAACACACACACACACACACACATGCATGCATGTACGCCTATCCACATGGTACATGTATTTGGTAAATAATTGGTTTATGTGCACGTTCATAAGTCCATATTAATTAATTAACTTAATTCAAATGCAAATTATGGCAATATGTGTTAAAACAATTAACACAGATATCAGCAAGCTGTATGGCTATGGTAAAATATTTGTTGTAATTTTCATGGACACCAATGACAATGGATTAGGGCTATAATGTAAGTCTCATTGACTTTCTGCCGCAAAAGGCCAATTAACCACTGTTTAAATGCACAAGGGAAGATGATTTAATAAAAATGCTCAAACTGGAATATTTTGCTATGAAATATAGCAATTTATTCAAAAAAACTCTTAATTTTCAAAAAAACTTCATTAAATTGTTATTCTAGAGAAAATATTTCCAAAATTTCAATATTAAGGAAAATTTTTTTCCAGAAAAATTTTTTTCAAAATTTTGTCACACAAACTTTTTGTAAAATTTCCGGAAAAAAAGATTTTTTTCCAAAGAAAATTGTGTCAAAAAGTAAAATTAAATAAAAAAAAAAAATTTTCGGAATTTTACTGCTATAAAATTTTACAAATCTATTTTCAAAAGAAAATTTTGTAAATATTTTAATCTGAGAAAGTTTTTCGAAAATTTTACTTCTAGCGCACAGCTAGTAGTCAGACTAATTAATGAGGAAGAGACGGATAAACTAGAGGGATGCCCAGTTCGTCCCCAGCCTTTAAGTAAAAGTGGTGTTTCTGACTCGAATTCAGACAGCGACGGTGTCAATGAAACAGTTATCACAGCCAAATCGAAAGATGAGGGCATCAGGATGACGGTAGAAGTAAGTAAGACCGAGAAGGCTATTCGGGGCACGACGATAGAGACAGAGCAGCATACACCGACAACTCAATCGGGCGAAAGTGCAAAATGCTGCAAGGAATAGAACTGACATGCCAAGCACTTCTACGGAAGCTGGAAAAAGAATCAGATCTCCCGAAGAGCATAACATTGCCAAAAAAATACTGAAGAAGAAAAAGAGCTCCCCGCTTTCAAGTACTCTGGGAAAACCAAGCCAGCCATCCCGCAATGGAGACTCCAGAGTTAGACAAAGTTGGAACAGAAACAAAGGAATCGCGCACGGCCCCTGAGTCTTCATGGAGGACTGTGATTTCCAAAAGGAGGCCACAGCCATCACGGAAGGGGAAGATGATCGCTGAGAATGGTAAGGAGCCGCCCTCTTACGCCAGAGTGGTACAACAGGGATGAGCTGACTTATGCAGTCATCAAAATCGGCTGTGCATCCGGTAGGGTTCCACTAGACCATCGGTCCCAAGTCGAGAATCTGGTCAACGATTGGATTTTCGAACATGTGTGGAACTATGTAGAGGGTCCACCCATGTCTTTGCTCACAAGAAGACCGAGAAGGCTATGTGGGGCACGACGATAGAGACAGAGCAGCATGCACCGACAACGCAATCGGTCGAAAATGCAAAATGCTGTATGGGATAGAACTGACATTCCAAGCACTTCTACGGAAGCTGGAAAAAGAATCAGATTTCCCGGAGAGCATAACATTGCTAAAATACTGAAGAAGAAAAAGAGCTCCACGCTTTCAAGTACTGTGGGAAAACCAAGCTAACCATCCCGCAATGGAGACTCCAGACAGTGTCCTGCGGAGTTACACAAAGTTGGAACAGAAACGAAGGAAGCGCGCACGGCCTCTGAGTCTTCATGGGGGACTGTGATTTCCAAAAGGAGGCCACATCACAGAAGGGGAAGATGATCGCTGAGAATGGTAAGGAGCCGCCCTCTTACGCCAGAGTGGCAAGGAAGCACAACCGAGATGAGCTGACTTATGCAGTTATCAATATCGGCTGTGCATCCGGTAGGGTTCCACCAGACAATCGGTCACAAGTGGAGAATCTGGTCAACGATTGGATTTTCGAACATGTGTAGAACTCTGTAGAGGGTCCACCCATACAAATGATGAGCTGCGAGTATAGAGGGGACATTTTTACGCTGCGTGAAGATGGTCGCTGAGAATGGTAAGGAGCTGCCCTCTTACGCCAGAGTGGCAAGGAAGCACAACAGAGATGAGCAGACTTATGCAGTCATCAATATCGGCTGTGCATACGGTAGGGTTCCACCAGACTATCGGTCCCAAATCGAGAATCTGGTCAACGATTGGATTTTCGAACATGTGTGGAACTCTGTAGAGGGCCCACCCATACAAATGATGAGCTGCGAGTATAGAGGTGACATCTTTACGCTGCGTTTTGCGTCGGCGGAATGTTTTGATACCGTCAAACAGCCCGTCAAAGGTATCCACGCTCCCTGAGAAAGCGCAAAGCTCGACCTGGTGAGAAAGATGGACATCCCCTAGCTCACAAATATGACGGTCTTTGTCAAGGGTAAGGGCAGCGAATTCGCGACGAAACACATGTTGGGATTCCTAGGCAAGCAAAACCAAGCTTTGGTCGCAGAGTAGTGGGAGGTCTTATACAGGGAGCAGAAGGAGGAGGAAAGAACTCTGCTTGTGGTGGGCATTGATCAAGTCTCCTTGACAACTTGGGCTAAAACTAAAGGCATGGCGTCACCATAGCGTAGAGGTTAGCATGTCCGCCTATGACGCTGAACGCCTGGGTTCGAATCCTGGCGAGACCATCAGAAAAAATTTTTAACGGTGGTTTTCCCCCTCCTAATGCTGGTAACATTTGTGAGGTACTATGCCATGTAAAACTTCTCTCCAAAGAGGCCTCGCCCTGCTGCATGCCGTTCGGACTCGGCTATAAAAAAAGCTTAAAACTTGAATCGGACTGCACTCATTTATATGTGAGAAGTTTGCCCCTGTTCCTTAATGGAATGTTTATGGGCAAAATTGGCAATTTGCAATGGCATGGCGCACTACGGGACCTAGCCGGTCTATTTATACCCACCACCGAAGGATAGGGGTATGATCGTCGTCCGTCCGTCCGGACCTAGCCGGTCTATTTATACCCACCACCGAAGGATAGGGGTATGATCGTCGTCCGGTCGTCCTTTCGCCTGTCTGTTGAAATCACGCTACAGTCTTTCAAAATAGAGATATTGAGCTGAAACTTTGCGCAGATTCTTGATATACATAGCCCCCTTACAGACCGATCTACCGATTTAGGGTCTTAGGCCCATAAAGGCCACATTTATTATCCGATTTTGCTAAAATTTTACACAGTGAGTTGTGTTAGGCCACTCGATATCCCCTCTTCAGTTTGGCTCAAATCAGTCCAGATTTGGATATAACTGCCATATGGACAGATCTTTCGGTTTAAGGTCTTGGGTTCATAAAGGGCGCGTTTGTTGTAATATTTCGCTGTAATATGAGACAGTGAGTTGTGTTAGGCCACTCGATATCCTTCTGCAGTTTGGCTCAAATCAGTCCAGATTTGGATATATTGGGTTGCCCAAAAAGTAATTGCGGATTTTTTAAAAGAAAGTAAATGGATTTTTAATAAAACTTAGAATGAACTTTAATCAAATATACTTTTTTTCTAAAGCAAGCTAAAAGTAACAGCTGATAACTGACAGAAGAGAGAATGCAATTACAGAGTCACAAGCTGTGAAAAAATTTGTCAACGCCGACTATATGAAAAATCCGCAATTACTTTTTGGGCAACGCAATATTTAAGAGAGTCAATCAAAGAGCATTTCAAATGCTATCCATAGGGGAAGATTTGGCTCGGTCGAACTTAACTCGCTAACTTTACTTGTTGTATGTAAGATATTGTCAAAGAAGTTTTTTTTTATAATGGAAACTATAGTCAATATTCAATTTTGTCAAGATTTTTTCCTTAAGGAAACTTTTTGAAATTTTATTTCCATGTTTTAATCGGATTTTTTTCTTTCATTTCATTTAACATTTCAAATTTTGACAAGTTTCACCACCATAAAGAAACTTTCAAATTTCCATGCAGGGGGCCTGCTTACTGTTTTTGAAGCCAGACAAAAACTGTTGAAAATATTTCGAATTCCTTAACAATGGCTCAAACTTTTAAGTTTCCTAGACAAAAGCTGCCATTTTGCAAATAAGCTGCTGCTGGTCTCCTACGTTGGCCTTTTCTCTCTGCCCAGATGTCTGTCTGTCTATGCCATCTTGCCAGTTTGTTGAATTGATAATAGGACCCCATTGTTGTTGCATTCTCAAACAATTTTCTAATTGAATCCAAATATTTTATAACTGTCAGTGGCAGTTTGCTCTCAGCCACCTTAGCAAAATTTTCTATAAAAAAATGCCATATCGACAGTTTGGCTATAGCAAAAAGGACTCTAACAACGAGAACAACAAACAATACTTACGTCAACATTACGCGCTTTATGTTTTTCTTACACCAGTTGACTTTGGGAAAAAAAAACGCAAAAGAACTTTTCAGCTTTTTGAAGTAACCATTAAAAAAATGAAGGTTCATAAAGTAGTGGGAGTGGGAGGGTGGCAGGCGAAGGATGGCTATCTTTCAGTTGCATCAACAAAAGACAGGCCTGAGTTCTAGCAGGAAAGAAAACTGCACATAATGCAGAATTCATTCTACTGCAGTAGGAGCAGCAGCAGCATCATCATCATGACATCATGGAATGCAAACGAAGTGCGCCAAGCCAACAATTCCCTAAAACAAACTTATCAACGTTCGCTCTATCATGGATGGAGGGCCTTCAACTGCTTACATATCTCCTTTTTGCCAGCTGCAAGCTCAGCTGGCTTACATTGCCTCCGGCGAATGGATGCGTAAACATTTTGAAGCACCTTTAAAGTCTATTATTGTTGGTTTGAGTCTTTTGTTGTCGTTTTTTTTTCGTCTGTTTTCTTACTCTTTCTAAGGGCCAAAATTTGGGTGGAAAATGGAATTAAGCTCCTTCGAAAAGAATGAAAATGAAAACAAAACATGACAGCCAGAGCCAGTCATGTTAAAAGAAAAGCTAACAAAGAAAATGCAATTTGGTCATAAACAGAAGTAGTTTTTGCTTTCAGCTCAGCCAGCAGCATCAGCGGCTTTAGCGTCAAAATAATACTGAAAAATTGCTGTCAGTGAAACGCCAAAAAGACAGACTTCTGGAAGGCTTTGGAAGAAGGCAACGGCTATCGGTAGCTGTACGTTTACAATACTTGAGTCATCAAAATAAAAAAACTTCTGGTCCAAAGTTGATTCTCATTAAAAGAAGGAAAAATAAAATGAGTACAGTCCGCTTAAAGTTTAAGCTCAATGATAAGGGGCCTCCTTTATTTTGCCTAGACCAAACGGCGTGCCACATAGCGATACCACTTGGTAGAGAAGTTTAACATGGCAGGATACCTCACCAATATAGCCAACATTTATAAGGGTATAACCACTGCTGATAATTTTTTCTGATGTTCACCCCGGGATTTGAACCCAGGAGTTCAGCGTCATAGGCGGACATGCTAACCTCTGCGCCATGGTGGAAATAGCAAACCAAACTAAATTTTGCCAAAATTCTCTCATTATCGCCTGTAGGGCTCACCTGACCATGCTATGCTATTTGGATAGTTTTGTTCAGTTGCCCTTGCAGTTTGTTATTCGCCGCCACCATGGCATGACTCTTGGCATCTTCTTTACTCGGTAGCAAAAAAGAAAGAAAAAAAAAACAAAAATTTTGCAACAATTACAGCAACATGAAAACCTTACAAAAAAAAAAAAACGAACGAACGACAACGAGAAGACTTTACTAGAATGCAGTGCTTTATTTCGAGCACTTCACTCACTGTCAGTTTGTTTAACTAGACTAGAAGTTGTCTAGAATTCCTGTTAAAATGTTGTTACTATCATAGTTTTGTCCAAATCTTGTTTCAAGAGAACATTCCAGTTGGAGAAGAAGACGGTGTGAACAATGGGGAAAATTTTGGTAAAATTTCGGAGTACTAAGTTTGGCCGGACCGATTTTCCTTTGGACTAAGCGGGCAAAATTTCAGTCGCATTGGGTGGTAATTGCGCTTCAAGAAGTCACATGTGAAGATCGGTTTATATAGCAGCTATTGGGTTGCCCAAAAAGTAATTGCGGATTTTTCATATAGTCGGCGTTATCATAGATCAGGTTATGAATCGGTTTAGAACGTTCTCAGTACAGTTGCTGGAAATCAAAACAAAACACCTCAGGCGAATTTTCAGCAAAATCTGATAACAACTGCGCCCTCTAGAGGCTCAAGAAGTCAAGGTCCCATATTGGTTTATATGACAGCTATATCAAGTTATAAACCGATTTGGAGCATGCTTGGCGCAGTTGTTTGAAGTCAGAACAAAATATCTCAAGCGAAGTTTCATAACACCTCGTGCGAAATTTTAGCCAAATCGGATAATAATTACGCCCTCTAGAGGCTCAAGAAGTCAAGATCCGATATCGGTTTATATGGCAGCTATTTTTCGTTATGAATCGATTTAAACCATACTTGACACAGTTATTGAAAATAAAAGCAAGAAACCTCATGCGAAATTGCAAGCAAATCGGATTATAATTGCGCCCTCTAGAGGCTCAAGAATTCAAGATTGGTTTATATGACCGCTAAGTCAGGTTATTAACCGATTTGGACTACTCTTCTCACAGTTATTGAAATTCAGAGCAGAACACCTCAAGCGAAATTTCAGCCAAATTGGATATTGAGTGCGGCCTGTAGAGGGTCAAGAAGTCAAGATCCTAGATCGGCTTATAGGGCAACTATATCGGGTTATGAACCGACTAAGACCATTCCCAGCACAGTTATTGGAAGCCAGACCAGAACAGCTCATGCGAAATTTCAGCCAAATCGGATAAAAAGACCGGCCTCTAGAGGGTCTAGAAGTCAGGATCCTAGATCGGCTTATAGGGCAACTATATCGGGTTATGAACCGTCGTAAACCATTCTCAGCACAGTTATTGGAAGTCAGAGTAGAACACCTCTTGCGAAATTTCAGCCAAATCGGATAATAATTGCGCCCTCTAGAGGGTAAGAAGTCAAGATCCGCAATCGGCTTATAGGGTAGCTATATCGGGTTATGAACCGTCGTAGGCCATTCTCAGCACAGTTATCAGAAGTCAGAGCAGAACACCTCATGCGAAATTGCAAGCAAATCGGACAATAATTGCGCCCTCTAGAGGGTCATGAAGCCAAGATCCGCAATCGGCTTATAGGGTAGCTATATCGGGTTATGAACAGACTTAGACCATTCCCAGCACAGTTATTGGAATTCAGACCAGAACACCTCATTCGAAATTTCAGCCAAATCGAATAATAATTGCGCCCTCTAGAAGGATCCTTCTAGGTTAAGATTAGGATCCTAGAGGATCCTTCTCAAGATCCTAGATCGGCTTTAGTGACAGCTATATAAAAACATAAACCGATTTGCACCATACTTAGCACAGGTATTAAAAGCCGAAACACAATACCTCTTGCGAAATTTCAGCCAAATAGGATTATAATTGCGCCCTCTAGAGGCTTAAGAAGTCAAGATCCGAGATTGGTTTATAGGGCACCTATATCAGATTATGAACCGATTTTGACCATTCTCAGGTTATAAACCGATTCTGAGAATACTTGGCACGGTTTTTTAAAATCAAAACACAATATCTCATGCGAAAATGCAGTCAAATTGGATTATAATAGCGCCCTCTATAATAGCGCCCTCTAGAGGCTCAAGAAGTCAAGATCCGAGATCGGTTTATATGACAGCTATATAAGGCTACGACCCAAATCGGTTCATATCATTCTCAGGTTTATGCACTCGATTTTGATCATGCTTGGCACAGTTGCTAGAAATCAAAACAAATCACCCTGTGCAAAATGGCATCCAAATTGGATATGACTTGCGCCCTCTACAGGTTTAAAAAGTCAAGATACGAGATTTGTTTGCGTGGCAGCTATAGATGTTAACATTTACATTGATAGGCTAGTAAAAAAAACCTAATGCGTAATTTCGTCGAAATCGGATAAGAATTACGCCCTCTTAAGGCTCAAAAATTCTAGATCCGAGAATGGTTTATATGGCTGCTATATCTAAACATGTACTAAATAGGCCGATATGGCCCATTTAAAATACAAACCGACCTACACTAATATTTGTAGAAGTTTCAAGCGCCTAGCTTTACCCCTTCGAAAGTTAGCGGTTCGAAAGTTAACGGAGGGATGGACTTGGCTAAATCGGCTCAAAATCTGAAGTGGATCAAGAATATATATACTTTGTTTGGTCGCAGATCAATATTTCGATGGCTTACAAACAGTATGACGAAACTAGTACACCCTCATCCTAGATCTGAGGATATATAAAATTGGAACTGGTTAGAATTTCTGGGTAATGACCCGTCTCGCTTGTCACAGGAAGTGTTGCAGCATCAATCTCTGTGTGTCTGGGGACAGAAATATTGCATAGGTCCTACCTAGGCTTGAAAGTGTCAGATCGGACCGTTTTGGGGTATTAGGCCTGTTAAAACTACATTTATAATCCAATTTCGCTAAAATTTGTGACAGTGAGTTGTGTTAGGCCCCTCCTCGATACCCTTGTTTAATTTGGCCCTGATCGGTCTAGATTTAGATATAGCTGACATATAGACCGATCTCTCGATTTTGGGTCTTGGGCCCATAAAACGCTCATTGACTGTCCAATTTCGCTGAAATTGGGGACAGTAATCTATGTTAGGCCCCTCGACATCCTTGTTTAATTGGCATTGATATGTGAGAAGTTAGGCCCTGTTCCTTAGTGGAATGTTCATGGGCAAAATTTGCAATTTGCCATATAGACCGATCTCTCGATTTAAGGTCTTAGGCCGCAATTTATTGTCCGATTTCGCAGAAATTTGGTTCAGCGAGTTGTGCTAGGCTCCTCGACATTCCTGTTCAGTATGGCCCATATCTGTCCAGATTTGGATTACTAATACTAAATTTTCCATTAAGAACCAGGGGATACATTTCTCATATCCGATTAAAGTTTAAGCTCAATAATAGAGGGGCCTCCTTTTTATGCCGAGTCCTTACGGCGTGCCGCATAGGGACATCACTTGGTAGAGAAGTTTTAACAAAGCAGGATACGTAACAAATGGAGCCAGCATTAGTAAGGGGAGAACTATCGCTGAAAATGTTGTTGAACCCAGGCGGACATGCTAACCTCTGCGCCTTGTGGCCTCCGTGCCATTTGGATACAGCTCCCATATATACCGATCTCCCGGTTTTAGGCCCATAAAAAATGAATTTATTAACCGATTTCGCTGAAAATAGCCACGATGAGTTGCGTCATGCATCTCGACATTCTTACCGAGTATGATTAAGATCGGTCTATATTTCGATATAACTGTCATATAAACCGATCTCTCAATTTAAGGTCTTTGGCCCATAACAGCCTTATTTAAAGACCGTTTTCGCTGAAATTTAAAATAACCAGTTGTGTTAAGCTCCCCGCCATCGACATCCCTGATCAACACGTCTCAGATCGGTCTAGATTTGAATGTAGCTGCCATATATACTGATCTCCAGTTTTAAGGTTTTAGGTCCATAAAAGGTGAATTTATTAACCGTTTTCATTGAGATTTACCACAATGAGTGCCGTTAGCCCCACCAACATTCGTCCCGAGTATGGTCAAGATGGGGCTATATTTGGATATAGCTCTCATATATGGGTTGCCCAAAAAGTAATTGCGGATTTTTTAAAACAAAGTAAATGGATTTTTAATAAAACTTAGAATGAACTTTAATCAAATATACTTTTTTTACACTTTTTTTCTAAAGCAAGCTAAAAGTAACAGCTGATAACTGACAGAAGAAAGAACGCAATTACAGAGTCACAAGCTGTGAAAAAATTTGTCAACGCCGACTATATGAAAAATCCGCAATTACTTTTTGGGCAACCCAATATATCTTTCTCCCCATTTTAGTTTTGTGCCAAATTTTTAAACTTTAAAGCTTTTGCCAAAATCCGCCACTGTTCTCCAAAAATAGACACAACGATAGTTACAAGTGTTGCTCTTCTCAAGAACGTCCAGCATTCTTTATGGCATAGCAGAGTACAATTCATTACGAGCATCAAATTGTTCTGCTACATTTGATCCCTTTTGTTAGCGTTGCAAGATTTTTTCTATTTTTTTTTCGATTGATGATGATGATTTTTTCATTTCATGTTTGTTATCTCTTCAAAAAGTGTTTGTTGTGGAATTTGGGTATGGGTATTTGCACGAAAAAATGTTCGATTCGATAACAAAATTCGATATATTGGGTTGCCCAAAAAGTAATTGCGGATTTTTCATATAGTCGGCATTGGCAAATTTTTTCACAGCCTGTGACTCTGTAATTGCATTCTTTCTTCTGTCAGTTATCAGGTGTAACTTTTAGCTTTTACTTTACTTTCTTTTAAAAAATCCGCAATTACTTTTTGGGCAACCCAATAGAATGGGAGTTTTGATTCTATTTCAATTTTCTCATTCTATTGGTAGTGTTTTGACAGACCGGATGCGAAAAGTGTGATATACTGAGACTTTATAACTCGTTTAGTTCGATTTCAAAGTTTATAGTTCATTAAAAATATTTAAAAAAAAAATAAAAAAAAATATTTTTACGAAAAAAATGTTGAAAAAAATCGGCTCTACGTAACAAACAATCCGAGTCCCATATAGTCTTCTGGGTCATATGCCCATTTGGGTCCTTTTTGGGGATAGGATAACCCCCTTCACTTCGATCTGATTTTGTATGCAAGATTCGTAATCTACTCCCGAATACCTGTCATTTGAGTCCCATATTGATATGGACGTTCATTGTGTCTGCTTTTAGAAATTTCGGAGTTTGGGCGACTTTCTGGGTACATGGATCCAGTTTTTAATACCATATTCGTATTATAATCCTCAATACCTTTCATTTGATAACAATATTCTCCCCATCGGTCCACTTTTGATTCTGGGCGGTGTTTTTGGGGTAACGGGGGAGGATCCACCCCCTTTCCGATATCAACAAATTATGAAGCCTATTCCTTCGTCCTGATCATATTCTTAATCTACTCCCGACTACCTTTAATTTGAGTCCCATATTGTCATGCTCTTCCAATAAAACTATTTTAGGGTGTTTTGGGGATGGGGTGGCCCTCCCGTTACTTGGACTCAATTTTTTATATGAAATTCGTACTCTACTACTAAATACCTTTCATTTGAGTCCCCTATTGTTCTGATCGCTGGACTTTTATTTTGGGTACAACTTTTGAGGTAAAGGGGAGGGTCCGCCCCCCCTTCCGGTACCGAAAAATATTGGTCTTTTTGGTAGCTATAGACCGATCTGAAGCATATACCACACGGATGTCGAAGAACCTAACATAAGTCACTGATTAAAATTTCAGCGAAATCGGATTAGAAATGAGCTTTCTATTGGGCCAAGACTTTAAATCGAGGGATCGGTCTATATGGTAGCTATGTCCAAACCTGAACAGATATGGGGCTAAATTGAAGAGGGATGTCGAAGGGCCTAACAGAACTCACCGTTCCAAATTTCGGCGAAATCGGACAATAAATGCCCCTTTTTTGGGTTCAAGACCCTAAAGCGAGAGATCGGTTTATATAGCAGCTATATCCAAATCTAGACCGATCTGGGCCATATTGAAAAAATATGTCGAAGGGCCTAATTCAACTCACTGTCCCGAATTTCAGCAAAATCGGATAATAAATGTGGCTTTTATGGGCCTAAAGCCTTTAATATGCTGATCGGTCTATATCGGGCCATATCAATACATAGTCCAATAGAAACCATTGTCGAATTTAACCTGCTTATGGATGAAAAAAGAATCTGTGCAAAGTTTCAGCTCAATATCTCTATTTGTAAATACTTAGCGTGATTTTAACAGGCAGACGGGCGGACATGGCTAGATGGTCTTATATTTTTCCGACGATCAGGAATATACCTCATAGGGTCTGGAATGGATATTTCGATGTGTTGCAAACGGAATGACAAAATGAATACACCCCGATCCTTCGGTGGGGGGGTCTCGACATTCTGAGTCGAACTAGCCATGTCCGTCCGTCCGTCCGCGTAGCCATGTCCGTCCGCAGTGTAACGCGTAGAGCCAGCCGCTTGCAATTTTGCACAGATACTTAATATTTATGCAGGTCGTTGGGGATAGCAAATGGGCCATATCGGTTCAGATTTGGATTTAGCTCCCATATAAACCGATCTCCCGATTTGACTTCCTGAGCCCCTGGAAGCCACAATTTTTGTCCAATGTGGCTGAAATTTAGCACGTAGTGTTCTGCTATGGCTTCTAACAACTGTACCAAGTTCGGTTCAAATCTGTGTAGGACCTGCTATATAGCTGCCATATTTTAGCAGAATCCATGGTGGTGGGTTCCCAAGTTTCGGCCCGACCGAACTTAGCACGCTTTTACTTGTTTTACCATCCACCATAGGATGGGGGTATACTAACCTAGTCATTCTGTGTGTAGCTCCTCGAAATATTGATCTTGGACCCTATAAAGTGTATATATTCTTGATCGTCTCTACGTCCTGAGTCGATCTAGCCATGTCCGTCCATTTGTCGAAATCACGCTAGCGTTCGAACGCTTAAAGCTAGCCACTTGAAATTTTGCACGAATGGTTAATCTTGATATAGGTCGTCGGGGATTGCAAATGGGCCATATCGGTTCAGATTTGTATATAGCTCCCATATAAACCGAACTCCTGATTTGACTTCTTGAGTCCCTGGAAGCCTAAATTTTCATCCGGTTTTGTTGAAATTTTTGCACATAGTATTCTGTTATAACTCCTAACAAATGTGCTAAGTACGGTCCAAATCGGTCAAGAACCTGGTATAGCTCCCATATAGACCGCGATTTGAGTTGTTGAGCCCCTGGAAGCCCCAATTTTCATCCGATTTGGCTAAAATTTCGGTCCAAATGGGTCTATAACCTGATATAGCTCCCATATAAACCGATCTCACGATTTGAATTTTTGAGCCCCTGGAAGCCACAAATTTCGTCCGATTTGGCTGAGATTTTTCGTGTATTGTTCTGTTATGACTTTGAACAACTGTGTCAACTACGGTTCAAATTGGTCTGTAAGCTGATGTAGCTCCCATAAAAACCGATCTAATGATTTTATTTCTTGAGCCGCAATTTTTGCCCGATTTGGCTGAAATTTTGCATGTAATGTTCTGGTATGACTTCTGTGTTAAGTACGGTTCAACTGTGTTAAGTACGGTTCAAATCGGCACATAACCTGATATAGCTCCCATATAAACCGATCTCCCGATTTGACTTCTTGAACCCCTGTAAGCCACAATTTTCATCTGATTTAGCTGAAATTTTGCACATTGTTGCCCGTTATGACTTTCAACAACTGTTTTAAGTACGGTCCAAATCGGTCAAGAACCTGATATAGCTCCCATATATAAACCGATTTCCCGATTTGGATTCTTGAGCCCCTGGAAGCCTCAGTTTTAACCCAATTTGGCTGAAATTTTGCACATTGTTTCCCGTTATAACTTTCAACAACTGTTTTAAGTACGGTCCAAATCGGTCAAGAACCTGATATGGCTCCCATATAAACCGATTTCCCGATTTGGATTCTTGAGCCCCTGGAAGCCTCAGTTTTAACCCAATTTGGCTGAAATTTTGCACATTGTTTCCCGTTATGACTTTCAACAACTGTTTTAAGTACGGTCGAAATCGGTCAAGAACCTGATATAGCTCCCATATAAACCGATTTCCCGATTTGGATTCTGGAGCCCCTGGAAGCCTCAGTTTTAATCCAATTTGGCTGAAATTTTGCACATTGTTTCCCGTTGTGACTTCCAACAACTGTTTTAAATACGGCCCAAATCGGTCAAGAACCTGATATGGCTCCCATATAAACCGATTTCCCGATTTGGATTCTGGAGCCCCTGGAAGCCGCAATTTTTGTCCGATGTGGCTGAAATTTTGCACGTGGTGTTCTGTCGAGATTTTCAACATCTCTGCCAAATACAACCTAAATCGGTACATAACCAGATATAGTATCCCAAACCGAACAAGGACGATTGAGAGACGGGTTTCTTAATCATTCTTGTTCGGTTCCTAGAGTTTAAAATTTTGCTGGTTTGACAGAAGTTTGATATGTAGCATAAAATTATGACCTTCTATAATAGTCAACTTCTGGTATTGATTCACTTTCCCAAAATAAACATTCAATTACTAAGCATTTGGTATTTATTCCCCAATGACCTCAATCTCTCAAGCAACATCTGTTGTTACATTTTAAATTATCATAAATTTCAATTAAACCACCACAGTCTTTTGTTATCATTTTGAGGATTTTGAACTTAACTTCTGTATAAACAGTGTACAGAGAAAAAGTAAGTGAATCATTGATAACCATAGGCCGTCATCATCAATTTACAGTGTGACAATTCATAATTGTCTTTGATTCTTGGTGATGGGTGTGACTAAGGAATGAATGAATGAAAAATTTATTTGCATATAATTTCCAAAGCTAAGGGATCATCAATGAATAATTGAAATATGACGGAAATTGAAGTGATTTCGATTCGTTATGGTTCTGTTTAGGGTACTGAAAAAATGATTGATATCAGAAAAACAGGAGTGACTAAAGAGTTTCTTTTGAATATTTTTTAATATTGGGTTGCCCAAAAAGTAATTGCGGATTTTACTTTTTTTTAACTTTTTTTTGTAAAGCAAGCTAAAAGTAACAGCTGCTAACTGCCAGAAGAAAGAATGCAATTACAGAGTCACAAGCTGTGAAAAAATTTTTCAACGCCGACTATATGAAAAATCCGCAATTACTTTATGGGCAACCCAATATAAAATAAAAATAGAAAATTATTTTTATTTTCTCAGTGAGTTGAAAGTGTATTGAATGTCTATGTATAGGTGCAAATATTAGTCGGAAGAAGTCAGTCTGCTAAAATGGCTTACATTTACTGCTATAACAGCAGCTGATATTCCCTGCTGAAGTATCATGCATACATTAGTTAAGACAGGAGAGACGACTGCCCATCATTTTTCGGCAGACAATAGAATATGGGGGAGACTTCTCATTTTGCCTTTAGGTCGTGGGTCCATTTTGTTTTGCTTTTTCCATTACACAAACCAATCCACTAACATAGCACAAACACAAGGTGTGCAGAGGATGCCTAGTGGTGGTTATGGCCCTGCAGAACTTAATACCGTTTTACTCGCTTTTGATTTGATTCTAATGAAAACAGGGCCCGGGTCATTATTATAAGCTTTCCTTGCATGTTCTGCCATATCACTTCCAAACATTCATTTCAATAAGACTACAGTTATCCTACAACACAATAGACAGAGATAAACTAACAATTCATTGAAAAATTAACAAAAATTCTCGGACATATGTATGGGAGTTGGCATATTTCGTAAATTGACTCTAATGCCAATTTCATCTATGGCAAAATCAAATAATCAATGTGGGGGTTTAGTTGGAAGTTGGCCTTGGCAGATATTGTTGGTGATAAATGGATACGCCATACAAAATTGATGATTTGCCCTCGATTCAATTTAAAAGTCATCAATGCGATTATTAGCCATATTCGAATGAATGACTGCTGCGTCATTGCACTGCTATGGAAAAAGAAAATGATTTCTATCGCATTGCAACGCTTGATGCCGAAAGCATTTGTGTGGGATAACAAATTATGTCGGGTAAGGGAGTTGGTATTTTCCGCAAAATTTTTGTTCTCATTAAAATTTCATAAATGATGATGCCAACCCATCATGAATTTGTAGCCTAATTATTTTCAGCTTCTGGCACTTTTCATTTTGATACCTTTTTTTTTTATAATTTAGCAAATATTAGAAAAGTCATTTGTCTGCGTACATATGTGCATATTGTACATATGTTTCTATTTATGTATGTGTTATGCATGAGCTATTTGGCTTTGGTGTCCATGTTGGATATATAATGAAATTCAGTTTTCCCACATTACATTACGGAACATGAATACACGAATTATTTATGCACTCTGCTGGTGTTTATGCAATCAACATGGTCGTGCATAATATAAGCCAGTGCTTAAATGTAATAACTGACCCCCACACTAATGGAAAGCTAATAGAATAAATTTATGGTGAGTCCTGTGTAGATAGTTTGTGTTAAACAATTGGTATTGCTAATTTGTAGGAATTCGAAGAAAACGTCCAGCGAAGGCAAAAGTATTTTGTATTAAATTGATAGAAAAATTTCATTAAATTAATGAAGGAAATGAAAATTTCTCATTTTTCAAGTTTTTTGCCTGTTAGGACGAAGATCATAAAATTTTATAACTCTTGTTCGTTTCCCTTTCGAGATGAGCTCAATGATCGGAGATGCAAATGGAAAAGGAAAGCCAAAGATGGGCAACATACACCAACCACTATGAGACGCGTTTCGTCTTTGGTTAGAAGACTTTTCAACCATATTAAGTGTGATGGCTTAAAGGGCCATGCGTTGGTATGTTGCATTTGAATTGTATTACTGGCGAAAACGCATCTATGATACAATAACCACATTAACAACGCTCGACCACCTTGTCTATTAGCTGTACTTTTCCCAATGCATGTATGTTTGTGTAATGATAGACATTCTTTCTGTGACAAATTACACTGTGGTATAAAAGTCTTCTAACCAAAGACGAAACGCGTCCCATTTTGGTTTTCCTTTTCCATTTGCATCTCCGATCATCCAGCTTGTCTCGATAGAGAAACAAACAAAAATTGTAAAATTTAATGATCTTCGTCCTAACAGGCAAAAAATGTGAAAAATGAAAAATTCGGCAGAGTCTGGCCGGAATTCGAACCTGGGCACACGGAGCAGCGGCGAGAGTCATTGCCGTTGTCTATTGGAAGTTGTTCAATACAACTTCCAACAGATGCACAAAATCATGTGTAGTACGGAGGAAATGTAATTTGTCACAAAAAAAAAAAAAATACATGCATTGGGAAAAGTACAGCTAATAGACAGGTTTGTCGAGCGTTGTTAATGTGGTAATTGTATCATGGATGCGTTTTCGCGGTTAATACAATTCAAATACCACACACCAACGCACCAATACCAATTTGTCACAGAAAAAATGACTGTCATTACACAAACATACATGCATTGGGAAAAGTACAGCTAATAGACAGGGTTGTCGAGCGTTGTTAATGTGGTAATTGTATCATGGATGCGTTTTCGCTTTTAATACAATTCAAATACCATACACAAACGCACCAATACCAATTTGTCACAGAAAAAATGTCTGTCATTACACAAACATACATGCATTGGGAAAAGTACAGCTAATAGACAGGGTTGTCGAGCGTTCTTAATGTGGTAATTGCATCATAGATGCGTTTTCGCTGCTAATACGATTCAAATACAACATACCAATGCATGGCCCATGAAGCCATCACACCTAATATGGTTGAAAAGTCTGATAACCAAAGACGAAACGCGTCCCATAGTGGTTGGTGTGTATTGCTATCTTTGGCTTTACTTTACCATTTGCATCTCCGATCATTTCCCATTGAAAGGGAAACGAACAAGAATTGGAAATGAAAATTTTAAAAAACTCTATCTACATAAACAAAGGAAAGCCAAAGTTGGGCGGTGCCGTTTTTTTAATACACCCACTCTTTAAGTACAAATTTTGAAGGACTTATTTTGAAGGACCTTGCCGGATGTTTTCAAATGGGTTATTAAAAAATCGGTATAAAATTTCGAGCAAATATGTTGAAGCTGTAGTTACTACGATTGTCAAATGACAACATTATTGCAAATTACCCAAAATATAGCTTCCATATATATGGGAGCTATATCTAAATCTGAACCAAACTTCTCAGATATTGTCGTAGTCGTCGAGGAAAGCGTTGTACACAGTTTTGGCAAGATTGGTCCATAAATGCGCTTGCAGTGGCTCTTGGAGTGAAAATCGGACAATATACATATATGACAGCTATATCTATTGGGTTGCCCAAAAAGTAATTGCGGATTTTTCATATAGTCGGCGTTGACAAATTTTTTCACAGCTTGTGACTCTGTAATTGCATTCTTTCTTCTGTCAGTTATCAGCTGTTACTTTTAACTTGCTTTAGAAAAAAAGTTTAAAAAAAGTAAATTTGATTAAAGTTCATACTAAGTTTTATTAAAAATGCATTTACTTTCTTTTAAAAAATCCGCAATTACTTTTTGGGCAATCAATAAATCTGAACTGATTTCGAGCAAACTTCTCAGGTATTGTCGTAGTCGTCGCGGAAAGCGTTGTACAAAGTTTTGGCACGATTTGTCAATAAATGCGCTTGCAGTGGCTCTTGGAGTGAAAATCGGACAATAAACATGTATGAAAGCTATATCTAAATCTGGGCCAATTTCTATGAAAATCACCAGTAATGTCGAGAGTTATAAGAAAATCATTCCTGTCAAGAGAATTGGTTAACAACTAAGCACTTTATTACAATACTTCTCAAAATCGAACGAACATATATATCTAAATCTGAATCAATTTTCAGTCGGCATCGACCGACTTTTGCCCTTCCTTACTGGTCTTATTATCAAAATTCATGCTCTGCTAAGAAAGTTCATCGCGCGTATCTACCATTCAGCGACGGAAGCTCATTTTTGGCTTAATGGCTACGAATATAAGCAGAATTGTCGATTTTTGAGTAAAGATCAGCCAGAAGCATTGCAAGAGCTACCAACGCATGCAGAAAAAGTCATAGTTTGATGCGGTCTATGGGCTGGTGGCATCATTGGATAGTACTTCTTCAAAGATGATACGAATCGTAAGGTAACAGTGAATGGTTATCGTTATCGTGAAATGATATCAAACTTTTTTTTTGCCTAAGATGCAAGAGCTCGACTTACATGACATGTGGTTTCAACAAGACGATGCTACATGCCACACAGCACGCGTAACAATGGACTTATTGAGAGGCGAGTTCAATAAATATTTTATTTTACGTTTGAGACTGGTCAATTGGCCGCCTAGTTTGTGCGATTAAACGCCTTTAGACTATTTTTTGTGGAGCTGTGTTGAAGCTCATGTCTGTATTGGAATGTGTTTTTTTTTTTTTTTGAAAACTTTCTTAAAGCTCATAAAAAATCACCCCTTATATGGAAGCTATATCCAAACCTTAACCGATTTCAATAGGCTTCGTCTCTACGCCAAAAATAAAGCAAGTATCGCAAGACAAACAGACGGACATATATCGAATCAAAAAGTGATTCTGAGTCGATCGGCATATATATCGATGGGTCTATCTCTCTTCCTTCTGGGCATTAAAAACAAATGCACTTAGTTATAATACCCTGTACCACAGTAGTGATGTAGGGTATACAAAAAATTGTCAAAATTGTTTTTCATAAAAAAAATTTCAAAATTTTTCATTTGCAATGTCTTAAATTTTTTCTTCATAAAAATTTTTAAAAAATTTTTTATTCTCTACCATAGGATGGGGGTATACTAATTTCGTCATTCTGTTTGTAACTCCTCGCAATATTCGTGTAAGACCCTATTGATCTAGCAATGTCCGTCCATCCGACTGTCTGTCGAAAGCCGCCTAACTTTCGCAGGTGTAAAGCTAGCTGCTTGACATTTTGTAAATGGGCCAAATAGGTCCATGTTTTGATATAGCTGCCATATAAACCGACCTGGGGACTTGACTTCTTGAGCTTCTAGAGGACGCAATTCCTATCCGATTTGGCTGAAAATTGGCATGAAGTATTTTATTATGACTTTCAACAACCCATTTTCTGGTAATGATTATATTGGGTTGCCCAAAAAGTAATTGCGGATTTTTTAAAAGAAAGTAAATGCATTTTTAATAAAACTTAGAATGAACTTTAATCAAATATACTTTTTTTACACTTTTTTTCTAAAGCAAGCTGAAAGCAACAGCTGATAACTGACAGAAGAAAGAATGCAATTACAGAGTCACAAGCTGTGAAAAAATCCGCAATTACTTTTTGGGCAACCCAATAAATATAACCTGATGCTGGGTTTGATCTCCCTATTGTTTTAGCTAATTCGCAGTATTTGATTCATTTATGTCAATCACAAATTTTAAAATTTCCATTATGCCTGCATCTATTGGCCGTATCATATTTTTAGTATTGGATGGTAAATTTATCATTCAATCCCATTTATCAAATTAAGTTCGATGCATTACATTTCGTTTAAAATACAATACAAATCATATGGTGCTAGTCATGCCACATAATTCATTTTTGCTTGTGGCATAGTTGTCTGATGAAATGAATACAAATTGCTTCTGATGATGAAATAGGAATATATCACAAATTTGGCTTTTGTTTTCATTTTTTGATTGGCGAAAACTAGATTCTCACATGTGCGAGGGAACTGAATTGAGAAGCCACAGAAAAACGTTAACCTGTTACCACAAATATGTATGACTAAATAACAACTAAGAGCGTGCTAAGTTCGGCCGGGCCGAATCTTATATACCCTCCACCATGGATCGCATTTGTCGAGTTCTATGCGCGGGTATCTCTTTTTAGGCAAACAAAGAATATTGAATATTGGAGCTATATCAAGTTATAGTCCGATTTGGGCTATAAATGAATGCTGAACATTGTAGAAGTCATTGTGTAATATTTCAGTTCATTCCGTTAAGAATTGCGCCTTGTAGGGGCTTAAGAAGCAAAATCGGGAAATCGGTTTATATGGGAGCTGTATCAAGCTATTCATCGATTGAGATCATATTAAACACATATGTTGAAGGTCATGAGAAAAGGCGATTTCTGCAAAATCGAACGAGAAGTGCGCCCTCTAGAGGCTCAAGAAATCAAATCCCAAGATCGGTTTATATGACAGCTATAACAGGTGGTGTACCGATTTGAACCATATTTAGCACAGTTGATGGAAAGCACCTCATGCAAAATTTCAACCAAATCGGATGAAAATTGCGCCCTCTAGCGGCTCAATAAATCAAGATCCTAAATCGTTTTATATCGAAGCTATACTAGGTTATATACCGATTTAAACCATACTTTGCACAGTTGTTGGAAGTGATACCAAAACACCATGTGCAACATTACAGCGAAATCGGATAAGAATTGCGCCTTCTAAAAGCTCAAGAAGTCAAGACCCAAGATCGGTTTATATGTCAGCATTGCATTCCAAACATTATTTAGCAATTTTTTTTGTTCAGTGTAGACACACAAAGCTTTTCCGATTTAACTTTGTAAATTTCGCATAAACTGCCTGTCTCCCTTTGGCCATGGCTTTGATGAAAATCTATTTATTCTATCTATCACGGAAATTTGTTAAAACAAAACACACACAGTTAGCTGCAAAACAAAATTTGTTTCAACGAGATTTCATAAAAGAAAAAAATCCCTCTGCTAAAAACGGTTTAAGCGGTTTCATGAAATTTCACCAACCGTCATAACAGTTCTGAAATTGAGTTAATTGACTTAACAGTTACGAGTTTATTGGCTCGGTTGCTTGTGTTTCGTTATAATTTCTCCATTAGAAGAAAGCAAGTAGCCATGTAGCCATTATTTGCCACATATGTTGCAAATATGACATTTGCATGCAGCTACTTTGGTCGTCATCGTGTACGATGTGGTGGTTTGTGGTTCTTGTAAGGCCTTAAAGTTAATGATGTTGTTGTCCGGTTAGTTAGATTGCATAGTGGCTTTTGATGGTTCATTGGGCTTTTGGAGCTGTTTGCGTGGTTAAAAGCATTTTATAATCCCATGATTTCCTTGGCGTTTGGCGGTTTTGGTTTTTTCTTTATTTTTTAACAGAATTTTGTTGGCATGGTTCTACTTACTTCAGACCTATGATTAGTTTAACAACTTAACTAGGTTTTTTATGGAAAATATTACCAAATTTTTTTAAGAGCTATAGTTCTTGAAGATGTCTTATGGTTAGTGGTATGAGGTTTATAGCATACCACATATGATCGGCATTTGTTTTTTTGAAATAGATGTTCTATTCATATCAATGCCCTCTTTTCCTTTAAGGTAGATAATTGAGTTATAGTCTTTTGCGGCTGTCTTATTCCCAGTGTTCGTTTTTATGAGCGTGGGAAAATTGTAACGAGGAGTCAAACATTACCGCCTTCGTGGGAAGTGCTTTTCAATCAACAAATAAAAATCTTATCTTTGTGTTTTCTGTGTGATCTGAGAGCTGATCTATTAGATAAACAACAAGTAAAAGCGTGATAAATTTCAACCAAATGGGATAACAATTGCGCCCTCTAGAGGCTCAAGAAGTCAAGACCCCTGATCGGTTTATAAGGTAGCTATATCAGAATATAGACCGGTTTCAACTATACTAAGCACAGTTGTTGGAAACCATTATGGAACATCTCATGCAAAATTTCAGCCAAATCGGATAATAATTGCGCCCTCTAGAGGCTCAAGAAGTCAAGACCCCAGATCGGTTTATATGACAGCTATATCAGAATATAGACCGGTTTCAACAATATTAAGCACAGTTGTTGGAAACCATTATTGAACATCTCATGCCAAATTTCAGCCAAATCGGATAATAATTGCGCCCTCTAGAGGCTCAAGAAGTCAAGACCCCAGATCGGTTTATATGGTAGCTAAATCATGTTATGGACCGAATTGAAATATATTTGGCACAGTTGCTAAAAGTCATAATAAAACGCGTCATGCAAAATTTCAGCCAAATCGGATAATAATTGCGCCCTCTAGAGGCTCAAGAAGTCAAGACCCCAGATCGGTTTATATGACAGCTATATCAGAATATAGACCGGTTTCAACTATACTAAGCACAGTTGTTGGAAACCATTATGGAACATCTCATGCAAAATTTCAGCCAAATTGGATAATAATTGCGCCCTCTAGAGGCTCAAGAAGTCAAGACCCCAGATCGGTTTATATGGTAGCTAAATCATGTTATGGACCGAATTGAAATATATTTGGCACAGTTGTTGTAAGTCAAAACAAAAGACGTCATGCAAAATTTCAGCCAAATTGGATAATAATTGCGCCCTCTAGAGGCTCAAGAAGTCAAGACCCCAGATCGGTTTATATGATAGCTATATCAGAATATAGACCGGTTTCAACTATACTAAGCACAGTTGTTGGAAACCATTATGGAACATCTCATGCAAAATTTCAGCCAAATTGGATAATAATTGCGCCCTCTAGAGGCTCAAGATGTCAAGGCCCAAGATCGGTTTATATGGCAGCTAAATCAGGTTATCAACCGATTTGAACCATACTTAGTACAGTAGTTGGAAGCCACAACGAAACACGTCATGCAAAATTTCAGCCCAATCGAATAAGAATTGCGCCATTTAGTGGCGTAAAAAGTCAAGATCCAAGATCGGTTTATATGGCCGCTATATCAGGTTATAGAACGATATGGCCAGGTTATAGACCGTTACGTTGTAAGGTGGTCCTCCAAACACTTAGCTCTGGAAATATACCAACATTGTGGTCCACTATCAAAAATCATTTATTTGAACCCCATATTACCATTTTGTATTGGGTTGCCCAAAAAGTAATTGCGGATTTTTAAAAAGAAAGTAAATGCATTTTTAATTAAACTTAGAATGAACTTTAATCAAATATACTTTTTTTTACACTTTTTTTTCTAAAGCAAGCTAAAAGTAACAGCTAATAACTGACAGAAGAAAGAATGCAATTACAGAGTCACAAGCTGTGAAAAAATTTGTCAACGCCGACTATATGAAAAATCCGCAATTACTTTTTGGGCAACCCAAAACATCAAATTCGATTTTATACCCACCACCGAAGAATGGGGGTATATTCATTTTATCATTCCGTTTGCAACACATCGATATATCCATTTCCGACCCTATAAAGTATATATATATTCTCGAACACCGTAAATATCTAAAACGATCCAGCCATGTCCGTCCGTCTGTCCGTCTGCCTTTTGAATCACGCTACAGTCTTTAACAGAGATATTTTGCTGAAACTTTGCCCAGATTCTTTGTTTGTCCATAAGCAGGAGAAGTTCGAAAATAGGCTCTATCGGACTATATCTTGATATAACCACCATATAGACCGAACCGCCGATTTAGGGTCTTAGGCCCATAAAAACTACATTTATATCTCTTTAATAGAGATATTTTGATGAAACTTTGCCCAGATTCTTTGTTGGCCATAAGCATGTGAAGTTTGAAGATGGGCTCTATCGGACTACATCTTGATATAACCACCATATAGACCGAACCGCCGATTTAGGGTCTTAGGCCCATAAAAACTACATTTATTTTACACAACAACAAAATTGTTAAACATAGTTGAAACATTAATTTTATATTCAATTCCATTGAATGCAAATCATAAAATTGTTCTTCACTTACACTCGCTCATCTTTCACTTTCCAGATCCCGTAGAACCTTGCACAAAAACATTGCCCATTAAGTGTCCATCATCTAGAAAGTCCAATGAAAAGTTAAATTTTATAAAGGCTGGCGTATAAGTAGGCAAAATCTTTTGAGAGAGAGTAACATTTTCCATGACATATTTAAAATTCTACCAAATATGCAAAGAGAAGAGAGTTATGCTTAACAAAATTCAGTTTCAACCAAATGGCGTACTCACTCCTTTAACGGGGCATGCGTAGGGAAAATTACTAGCTTTTCTTAGTTCTGCCATTATTTCGCGGCCAAGGGGAAATGTCATGGCATGACTAAGGGTATCACACAAATTAATCTTTATATCGAGAAATTTTATGATTTTCGGACCTATACTAGGCTGTACAGTGATCTTTACACGTATTTCTACATTTCGTGGTAAATCGCGATTGAATTCAACTCCTCCGCCTAAAGCATATAAACCATATTTTAATTCTGACATATTGCAAAATTAACGAGTTACCAGGGCCGAGCGACTAGTACAGACAAAACTTTTTATTTCTAGGCTGGCCAAGCGTTTTGCTGCCTAAGAAAAGAAAAAAAGTAGTAAGGAAAAAATTGACAAGGGCGCAAAAAGGCTAAAGAATTCTCTCACCTTATTTAGAGTTAAAAATCCTAGAACAACCAAGAGACAAAATATTTTAAGCGACATTTTCACCTAAATACTTAATAACGACAATGGATTTTGAAATTGCAGAGTTGTGTCTATAATAAACTTTGATTATAATATAATTGGGGACAATCAAGTTGGTTTGGTTTATTTGCAAATAAGGATATAATATATAAAAAATAATATATATATTTTGCAAATAATTGGATCTCCAGTCAGATTATTAATGACTTTGAAAAGTTTTTGAGTAAACTTTTAAACTTTACGATCATAGGAAAAATCTGCTGATTATAACAGACACTGCCTAATGACTGTTAATATTCAATTTTGCTGCTATTACATCAGTACAATTAAATAAAATAATATTACTGTAAAGAATCTACCTGATCCATCCATTGGTATACATTTCGAAATGTGGCTGAGCTAGGTCACATTGCATTTAAAGAAAAAAGGTTATGGAAAGTATACATTCAGTGGTCATTATCCACTGAGACACAAATTTACATATGTGTTCTTTATTCTCTTCTAACATCCCCTTCAGTCATTTCAGCAAACAAAAGACTTTTCAGCAGTCTGTTGTTTCTGCTATAATAGCAGAACTCCAGCTATAATAGCAGAAATCCTGTTATAATAAAAGAACTCCTGCTATAATAGCAGAACTCCTTCTATAATAACAGAAATCCTGCTATAATAGCAGAATTCCTGCCACAATAGCAGCAAAATTACCTGCTAATATTCAGCAGACAGTGTTTGTTTTTCTATGAGTGCAGGAACAGTAAACAGAAGAGAAGGTCATGGACAGTGTAGGAGTGTAAGAAACGGATTAACGCCTTCTGTAAAGATGACACCGTCCTCTTTATTTGGGTTCCAGGCAATAGTGGATTAAGAGGGAATGAAAGAGCTGACCCTGTCCCTTCCCCTACCTATCCTACGGAATATTGGACAGGTACCAAATCTCTCAAGAGATAGGTTCTCTAGTGTTCGTTCATTTCGAACCGAACACTGATTTTGGTAATAAAATTCAATGATTTGCAAGCGTTGCTCGTTAGTAAGTCTATTCATGATGAAATGTCAAAGCATACTGAGCATCTTTCTCTTTGACACCATGTCTGAAATCCCACGTGATCTGTCAAATACTAATGCATGAAAATCCTAACCTCAAAAAAATCACCCTTTATATAACCAATCAATTTATAAGCGTTTGCCGCTCGAGGTGACGAACCGTAGGAGAGGTCCTATGACAGTACGAAAAGACTGAGTATACTTTGCAAGCATTTTTAAGGGAGATTACATTAGTTAGCAAATATTGTATATTTAATGGGTAAGCAATTTTTAACAAATAGTTTTTAATTTTTTAAAAAATAATTAAGAATCAGAAGTTATTCCCTGTTTTTATTCCCTAGAGGATATGTCCTGTGACAGGTAACTAATTCTCCAGTTTAGGGCTGGTATATTTGGGGCAATTGACAACACATTTCCTGTAGGGTACCCAACCCCTCCATATCTCCACCCACACCTTACCCCTTCCCTAATCTATCGCTACCCAGTTCCTACCTTATCCCTATCCTATCCCTTTTACGTTCTTATCCTTTCCCTTTTCTATTCTACCCCTACCCTATCATTATCATTATCCCTATACACATACCTACACATACCTCACTATCCTATACCTATGCAATCCTTATACCTAACTATGCCAATAACTATAACTATACCTATACCTAAACTTATACCTATACCAATACCTAGACCTATACATATACCTATACCTATACATATACCTATACCTATACCTATACCTATACCTATACCTATACCTATACCTATACCTATACCTATACCTATACCTATACCTATACCTATACCTATACCTATATCTATACCTATACCTATTCCTATACCTATATCTATATCTATACCTATACCTATATCTATACCTATACCTATACCTATACCTATACCTATACCTATACCTATACCTATACCTATACCTATACCTATACCTATACCTATACCTATACCTATACCTATACCTATACCTATACCTATACCTATACCTATACCTATACCTATACCTATATCTATACCTATACCTATTCCTATACCTATATCTATATCTATACCTATACCTATATCTATACCTATACCTATACCTATACCTATACCTATACCTATACCTATACCTATACCTATACCTATACCTATACCTATACCTATACCTATACCTATACCTATACCTATACCTACACCTATACCTATACCTATACCTATACGTATACCTATACCTATACCTATACCTATACCTATACCTATACCTATACCTATACTTATACCTATACCAATACCTAGACCTATACCTATACCTATACCAATACCTATACCTATACCTATACCTATATCTATACCTATACCTATACCTATACCTAAACCTATACCTATACCTATACCTATACCTATACCTATATCATTGACGATAGATCGATCGACGAAATATCGAAAATATCAAATGTTGCGAATATCGCAACATATCCTTATTCTTATCCTTATCCCTATCCCTATCCCTATCCCTATCCCTATCCCTATCCCTATCCCTATCCCTATCCCTATCCCTATCCCTATCCCTATCCCTATCCCTATCCCTATCCCTATCCCTATCCCTATCCCTATCCCTATCCCTATCCCTATCCCTATCCCTATCCCTATCCCTATCCCTATCCCTATCCCTATCCCTATCCCTATCCCTATCCCTATCCCTATCCCTATCCCTATCCCTATCCCTATCCCTATCCCTATCCCTATCCCTATCCCTATCCCTATCCCTATCCCTATCCCTATCCCCATCCCCATCCCTATCCCAATCCCAATCCCTATGCCTATCCCTATACCTATCCCTATGCCTATCCCTATGCCTATCCCTATGCCTATTCCTATCCCTATACCTATCCCTATGCCTATCCCTATTTCTTTCCCTATCCTTCTATCCCTATCCTTACCCTATCCTTATCCTTATCCTATCCTTACCTCCCTTTCCCTATCCTATTCTAATCCTATCCCAAACCTATCCCTATCGTTTCATATCCAACCCCTGTTCTTTCTTATCCTATGCTATCCTATAAATATACCTATCCCTATCCTATCTTACACCATCCCTATTCTATCCTATCCCTTTCCTATCCTATCCCTATTCTATCTCTATCCCTATCCCTATCTCTATCCTATCCCTATCCTATCCCTATCCTATCCCTATCCTATCCCTATCCTATCCCTATCCTATCCCTATCCTATCCCTATCCTATCCTATCCCTATCCTATCCCTATCCTATCCCTATCCTATCCCTATCCTATCCCTATCCTATCCCTATCCTATCCCTATCCTATCCCTATCCTATCCCTATCCTATCCCTATCCTATCCCTATCATATCCCTATCCTATCCCTATCCTATCCCTATCCTATCCCTATCCTATCCTATCCCTATCCTATCCCTATCCTATCCCTATCCTATCCCTATCCTATCCCTATCCTATCCCTTTCCTATCCCTATCCTATCCCTATCCTATCCCTATCCTATCCCTATCCTATCCCTATCCTATCCCTATCCTATCCCTATCCTATCCCTATCCTATCCCTATCCTATCCCTATCCTATCCCTATCCTATCCCTATCCTATCCCTATCCTATCCCTATCCTATCCCTATCCTATCCCTATCCTATCCCTATCCTATCCCTATCCTATCCCTATCCTATCCCTATCCTATCCCTATCCTATCCCTATCCTATCCCTATCCTATCCCTATCCTTTCCCTATCCTATCCCTATCCTATCCCTATCCTATCCCTATCCCTATCTTATCCCTATCCTATCCCATCCTATCCTAAGCCTATCCCCATGCAAGCACTTATCAATCCAACCCCTACTCTACCTTATCATATTGCTACCCTATCCTTACCCTATATCTTGCTTATCCTATCTCGATTTTATTCTATACTTATTGCCATCCGTCTTCATCAGGATTTCATCCCTATCGTATCCTTCTTATTCTATCCCCTTCTTAGCTTATCTTGAATTTTTTCTTCGCCTATCCTTTCACTATTCCAGTGAACCACTAATCCATTCATATTCCATACCTGTCCTATTGCTTCCCTAACTGTATTCCATACCTACTATGCCTCTATTCTATACCTTTACTCATCGCCACCTATTATATTCCTTTTCCATACCTATCCAATCCCAATAATTGACCTCCCTTTTGGCTTAACAGTATGCGAGGAGAAGAGAGGTGATTCTATTTAAACGCCAAGTGGTAAATGATATCGGATAAAGACGATGCAAATGAGTCATATCTCTTCCTACGACTTGACTTTTTGATTTCCTGGAAGCCGCCATTTTTATCCGATTCGGCAAAAACAAATTGCAAATTTTTCTCATAAACATTCCAATAACAAACATGGGCAAACTTCTCATATATCACTGAGTGCTGTCCGATTCATGTTTAAGCTCTACGATAAGGGACCTCCTTTTTATGGCCGAGTCCGAACGGCGTTCGCTAACACCTCAGCTCTAATCGTTTCAAATTTCAAAGAGATATCTCTACCCATTTTCACACGGTATATATTTTACTAGTTTTATTTTTTGGATTTTCTCCCACTGTGGGACACCTCTTTGGGGAGAAGTTTTTACACGGCTAGTACCTGACAAATGTCGCCAGCATTAAGAGAGGATAACCAACTGAAAATTTTTTCTGATGGTCTCGCCAGGACTTGTGTTCAGCGTCATAGGCAGACATGCAAACTTTCCAGTAAGGAATAGCGACAAATTTTTCACATATCAATGAGTGCCGTCCGATTTAAGTTTAAGTTCAATGATAAGGGCCCTTATTTTTATAGGCTATAGTCCGAACGGACTTTGGAGAGAAATTTTTACATGGCATAGTACCCGATAAATATCGCCAGCATTAGGAGCGAATAACCACCGCTGAAAATGTTTTCTGATGGTCCCGCCAGGTCTTGAATCCAGACGTGCGTAAACATCTTCAGGGACAGTAATCTTGTCATCAGGTCATTAACGACCAGAATGGTAAGGTCGCGATAAGTCTTTACGTGTAAGAAGTAGAGTTATGCCTTCTCTGAGGATGGCATGATCCACAATGCTTGGGTGCCGCGTCATGCGGAGTAAGGGGAAATGAAAAAACCGCGTTTCGGGTCGACGCAGTCCGAGTGGGGTGTGGGTGATGAACGCATGTAGTAGTGTGAACGCATCTAGCAATGTGGTTCAATGAAATGGTTGGCAGGATGATGAAAATCCTATCGGAAGATCCGGATCGTGAGAACATGAGACTTAAACTAAAGGGAAGTTAGAAGTTGTTATACCCTACATCACTACTGTGGTATAGGGCATTATAACTTAGTGCATTTGTTTGTAACACCCAGAAGGAAGAAAGCTAGACCCATTGATAAGTATACCGATCCACTCAGAATCACTTTCGCATGTGTTAACCTCTCGAAATACTTCCGATGAATTTCATAGAAATCGGTTCAAATTTGGATATAGCTGCCATATATATATCACCTTATTTTCACTTCTATAGCCGCTGCAATCGCATTTATTGACCCGCCTTGCACAACGCTTTTTCCTGCCACATTATCTATTGAGTTTGGTCGAAATCTGTTCCGATTTAGATATAGCTCCTCTATATATGTTCGTCCGATTTTGAGAAATATTGCAATAAAGTGCTCATTCGTTAACCGATTCTCTCGAAATTTGACAGGAAGGATTTTCTGATGATTTCTTGTGAAGGATTTTCTTATCTTAGTGTTACTTGTGAATTTCATTGAAATCGGTTCAGATTTAGATACAGCTCACATATATATGTTCGCCAGATTTTGGGTAATTTGCAATAATGTTTGAACATATTTGCTTCAAATTTGATCCGGATTGTTTAATAACACTTTTTAATACATCCGCCGAGGTCTAGCAAAATTGGTTCAGAATTGGATACAGCCCCCCTTTTTGTACTTATAGGGTGGGTGTAGGATATTATACAGTCGGCACCGCCCGACTTTTCCCTTTCCTTACTGGTTTTAAAGTTAAAATTTTTATGAAATTTTCTTTAAAGACCGAAATACAATTTAATTTTGTCAAACCATGGCTTTTTTTACCTACTACCGTAAGATATGGGGTATATTCATTTAGTCATTCTTTTTGCAACACATTGAAATATCCATTGCTAAGACGATTTAGCGATGTGTCCCAAAGTTGTAATCAATCTACAGTCTTTAAAAATTGTGATATTGAGTTGAAATTTTGCACAGATTCGTAGTTCTTCTATACGCAGTTAAAGTTCTGGAATAGGCCACATCGGACTATATAAAGATATAGCTGCCATATAAACCAATCTGCCGATTTAGGATCTTAAGCCCGTAAAAGCCGCATGTTTTGTCCGATTTAGCTGAAATTTGATACAGGAAGTTGTACTAGGGGCCCCGCCATATTTACATATTGAACCATATTTACATACAGCTGCCACATTGACCGATATTCCGGTTTAGGGTCTTAAGCCCGTTTGAGGCGCATTTATTATACGATTTCGATGAAAGTGAGAACAGAAAGTTTTTTGAGCCTTCCGACATCTGACTCAAATATGGTTCAAATCGTACCATATTTAGATGTAGCTGTCATATAGACCGATCTGCCGATTAAGGGCCTTGAGACCATTAAAGCTGCATTAATAACACGGTTTAGCTGAAACTTAAAACAGTGAGATTTTTGAAGCCCCCAATATTCCACTCAAATATGGTTCAGAATAGACCATATTAAAACGATCTGGCGATTTAGGGTCTTAAGCCCGTAAAAGCCGCATTTTTTGTCCGATTTCGCTGAAATTTGATACAGCAAGTTATACTAGGGTCCCCGCTATTCAAACCAAATGTGACCCATATCGGACCATATTCAGGGCCTTAAGCTCATAAAGCCGTAAATATTATCCAATTTCGCTGGAATTTGCAATAGTGAGTTGATTAAAGCCTCACGATACCCTACTTAATAATGCTTCTGATCGGTATCGATCGGTGTTCGATACAAAGATGAAGAGGTCTATCAAAACTTACTGTTTCAAATTTCATCAAAATCGGGTGAAAAATATGGGCTGAATACTCTATATCGGGGGATCGGTCTATATGGTAGCTATATCCCAATATAGTCTGATTTGAACGATATTCACCAAATGGTTAATAGCGGTATGAGAGATCACTATGCCAAATTCCATCGAAATTGGATGAAAAATGTCCATTTATAGGCTCCTTACACTATATCGGTAGATCGGCAGCTATATCCAGATATGGTCAAATCTGGGCCTCATTTGACGGAAATGGGTAGGGGTCTACCGGAACTCACTGTGCCAAATTTCAACGAAATCGAATGAATAATGACCAATTTATTGCTTCAAGACTTTAAGTCTGGAAATCGGTCTATATATGCTATATATAAATAAAATCTGATTTTATGATATCAGAAGGTCAGGTTTATATACAAAGAATACGAAATCATCAAAAACTTTGTGGAAAATGTTTTTATACCCAAGATGTCTGTAAAACTAAAGGGTGATTTTTTTTGAGGTTAGGATTTTCATGCATTAGTATTTGACAGATCACGTGGGATTTCAGACATGGTGTCAAAGAGAAAGATGCTCAGTATGCTTTGACATTTCATCATGAATAGACTTACTAACGAGCAACGCTTGCAAATCATTGAATTTTATTACCAAAATCAGTGTTCGGTTCGAAATGTGTTCAAATTTTGACAAATTTTGTTCAGCGATGAGGCTCATTTCTGGTTGAATGGCTACGTAAATAAGCAAAATTGCCGCATTTGGAGTGAAGAGCAACCAGAAGCCGTTCAAGAACTGCCCATGCATCCCGAAAAATGCACTGTTTGGTGTGGTTTGTACGCTGGTGGAATCATTGGACCGTATTTTTTCAAAGATGCTGTTGGACGCAACGTTACGGTGAATGAACACATTTCGAACCGAACACTGATTTTGGTAATAAAATTCAATGATTTGCAAGCGTTGCTCGTTAGTAAGTCTTTTCATGATGAAATGTCAAAGCATACTGAGCATCTTTCTCTTTGACACCATGTCTGAAATCCCACGTGATCTGTCAAATACTAATGCATGAAAATCCTAACCTCAAAAAAATCACCCTTTATAAATACCCAAATAAATAACCAAAATTTGGGTAAATACCCAAGCGTTGGATATTTACCCGGTAGAAACCCATCTCTATTGATAGGCAAAATTTGAATTTTTTGTATTCAAATCCGCCAGCCACCTTCAAGATCCATGATTTGTCACCTATCTAATGTTTATACGTAGATCATATGGCAAATTGATGTAATTCCAAAGGCATGACATATCGTAAACATTTTTTTACACCTTAAGCTAATAAATATCTCTGTTAATAGCCCTTTACATTGGCATTGCATTTTTTTCGTCTTTTTTTTTTTTTTTTGGATTCCATACCTTTTGATCTTTGTGTGGCCCTTTGGAAAAGAGCAGAAAATAGCTATAGAAAATAAAATATCATGCAATGATACGGTTTCATGGGGCGTTAATAGGATTTAGATTTGGAGGAAACAATTTATGACATATTAATATTAATTACCAATTATGTATGAAATGTGATACTTTTTTCCTATGCGGCTGGTTGGCAAGCTATGGCTGTGGAGTTTTTGGTTAGTATCTCATATCAATTTCACCCATAACAATTAACTAATTCACGCTAATCTCTCCACACTTCATTTTATCTTCAATCCAAAGCCAGTGCATGCTTGGATTAACAACCATTTCCCATGCAACAACGTAAGCAGCTAAAGCAGCAACCAGTTGTTGGTTTCTTTTTGTTTTCTAAGGTGTTGGAAATTTTGTTTTTGATTTTAAACAAATAACACGAAGCGAACTTTGTTCATGGCAAGCCAGACACTATCGATCCATACAGTTTTTTTGACACCTTTTCATGGCTGGTTTAATTTTCATTTTTTTTTTTGGTTTTTTGTTTTGGCTTAAAGCCAAATAGGTGGTGGTCTTCCATGGTTGACTGCCATGGTTGGGGCCCTTGGATGGCTTAAATGACTTGTATTGCAGGTACACTTAGTTGTGGTGTGAAACAATATGTCGCTGATGTTATCTGTGAGACTTGTCGTCATACTTGATGCCATGTCAAAATGATGTTTTCCCTTAATATTTGAACACTTGATCATTTTGTTCTTTGTTTTTTCTTAATATTTTCTGCATACCTTGGCTTTATTCATTCATTATGGCGGTATTATGCAAATGAAGCACCTTGATGATAGGAATTATCATAGGCTTAATTATTGTAATGATGATAGAGATGGATATCAGAATTTCCGGTGAATTTCTTGTGTGGTCGAGCACTTGAAGACAATTAAAGGTGTTCTCGAATGGTATTCTACAAATTTTGTATTGATCGGAGCTTTTTTTATGCCCTCCACCTCGGGGTGGAGGAATACTAAATTCGTCATTTCGTTTGTAGGTTAGGTTGAAAAAGGGTGCCAATGTTAATCCGCCCCATGCCACTTTGGACATACACCTAAGCCAGTAATCGGCTTCTTGTGGGCTCTAAATACAAAAAAAGTAACCTCGAAACGGAAAATCTCAGTTATGAATTCCGTGGTACTTACAAAATCTTTAATTGTTTTCCATGCCACGCCCCTAATTTGGTTCGTGTCTGGTATTGTTAGACGCAATAACCGGGCAATTACAAAGGAAATGCTCCAACGTCTCATCATCTTCTTCGCATGCCCTACACATGCTATCATATGCCGCACCGATTTTACATAAGTGAGCTCGTAGTCCTATGTGTCTCGTTAAGATACTAATAGCTATACTGATCTCCTTTTTACTTCCTTTCAGTAATAGCCTCGTCTTCTCAAGATCTGGATCCCTCAATAGGATTTTCGGCGTCCTACCGACCGTTTCGCTGTTTCACTCGGACTGCATCGACCCGAAAGGCTTCGGGTTGATCAAGTTTTTTGACGATAGTGCTCTGGCCTTCACCGCCACATCGTCTGCCCTTTCAGTCTTCCATACTCCGTTATGGCCCGGCACCCAAACGATGCGGATTTTGCCATCTTCAGAGAAGGCGTTAATCTCATTCTTACACTGAAAAACTGTTCGTGACCTTACCGTCCTGATTGTTATTGCCCTTATGGCCTGTTTACTGTCCGTAAAGATGTTCACACTTGACGTCCTAGCGTTAGCACCACACCACTTCACGCATTCCCTGATCGCCCGGATCTCCGCCTGCAGGACCGTATTATGGCTAGGCAGTCTTAAACAAATCTCCCACGCCCACTCTGTCCTCTAGCTTTGATCCATTCGTGTAACACGATCTTCCAGATGGTAATACTGGGGTTCCGTCAATCCAAGACTGTGGCAGCAGTGCCTCGCACTCGACTTCAAGGTTCATCTCAGGTATCCGATCTGTAACCTTCTCCCTTCCTTCCAGGTTTCCTATCGTCGCCTCGATTATACCGCGATGGTATGAGCTGCTCCCGTCCTCAACCCATTCTCCCATCGCCTTAAGTCTCATAGCCGCAGTGGCTGCCTCACTCTTAATCTGTATGTCAATGTGTCGGATATCTAGAATAGTCTCCAGTGCCCTAGTGGGCGTGGTCCTCATCGCTCCGCCTATGCCAAGACAACATGTTCTCTGAACCTGTTGTATGGTCCTTATGTTGCACTTTTTCTCCATAGCAGAACACCAAACTACTGAGGCGTAAGTAAGTATTGGTCTAAGGTGGCCTCTTCCATGCCTCAAGGGCAGGACGGGTATAACAACACTCAAGCACTGATTCGAAATGTCAAGATCTTATAGGATATTGGTTGGGTTTTTGGAGATAATCACCTCTCTAGACTATGCGGGGGTCCAACACAATATCTCTCAATAGGCGAAAAATGTACTATGCCGCAGGATTATCAATGTAAACTTAAGTAGGGCCCAAAATCAAAGTAGACCGATCGGGACAATATGGAACTCAAATGAAAGGTTTTCGGGAGTCGAGTATGAGTATGATATTTTAAATTGGGTTCAAGTACCTAGGGAGCCGCCCAAAATCAAAGTGGACCGATCGGAAAAATATGGGACTCAATTCAAAGGTTTTCGAGTTCAAAATGCGAATATGATGTCAAAAATTTGATCAAAATACCTAAGACATCTCCTAAAGAGTACCGCCCTAAATAAAAAGTGAACCGATCGGTACAATATGGGAGTCCAACGAAAGATATTCGAGAATAGAGTATGAGTATGATTTTTTAAAATGGATACAAGTATCTTGGGAGCGGCCCCAGGTCCAAAATGGTTCAAAAAGTAGTGCCCAAAATCTAAAGTGGACCGATCGGTACAATATGGGAGTCCAATGAAAGGTATTCGGGAGAAGAGTATGAATACCGTATTTTAAAATTGGGTTCAAGTACCTCCGCGCTAAGGTTGCCTCCTGCATGTCTCAAGGGCAGGTCTGGTATAACAACACTCAAGCACTGATTCGAAATGTCGAGACTTGACAGCATACTGGGTGGGATTTTGGAGATAATCACCGCTCTAGACTATGCGGAGGTCCAACACAATATCTCTCAATAGGCGAAAAATTAACTATGCGGCAGGATTATCAATGTAAACTTAAGAGATGGAACGATCAGAAAGCTGGTTATCTAAAGTACGGTGCTTTTGAGGGTGGTTAGACCCCAAATTTAAACACATTACGCGGACATACGTAAATACTAACTAGGACAATACGGGGGTCAAATATTGGGTTGCCCAAAAAGTAATTGCGGATTTTTTAAATCAAATATACTTTTTTAAACTTTTTTCTAAAGCAAGCTAAAAGTAACAGCTGATAACTGACAGAAGAAAGAATGCAATTACAGAGTCACAAGCTGTGAAAAAATTTGTCAACGCCGACTATATAAAAAATCCGCAATTACTTTTTGGGCAACCCAATACAATGAAAGGCGTTTTAGAGTGGATTACGATACCTAATTTTGAGATTAGATTAAGAATTGGTTCTTTTTACGTTTTTTTTAAATTTTTTTTTTAATTCAGATTTTTTTTTTCTTGCCTAACTTTACATTAATCTCGAATCAATGATTTTTACTTTCAGGAATGTGAACCTCTTAAAGGTACTTTATATTCGTATTCGTCCATAAAATATCGCCTTATCACCTCAGTGCTGCTGCAGCACAAGATGTTCCAAAGCATTTCGCAAACTAAGAACTTGTTTCGTTAACAAAAAATTATGAAAATTTTAATTTGCCCTAACTACCAAGAGGTGCTCATACAACAAATTGCTTCAATCATTGATTTTTCTCCCCTCAACCATAAAAGTGCTTGTGTTTAAACTGCTACAGAAAAAAAAATTGATAGTGCGAAGATAAAATCAACACTCAAAGTGAAACTGCCGGAATCGGATATAATTATAGTGTAGCCCCACAAACTGAAAGACTCTGTCCCTGCAACACCAAACAAAAAAAAAAACGAAACTTAAGCTTCAAGAGAGAAGGAATGGCAGCCACGGATGTTGGTAAGTAAATAAGTATTGACCACAAATACAGTGTTTATTACACCCAAAGAATAACAAGTATGCCGTCGAGTAAAGGACTTCCCAGTCTTCGTCTCCTTGGTTGCTTGGCCACCAGGCTGTATTGTGTATGACAGGTAATTACAATAATGACAGTCTTGTTAAAGCTGCAAACCTTTAATGCTTGCTTCTCTGTCCTCTGAAAACCCATGATCAATAACGTATGTTGCCCTTAGAGAAAGGAGGTTAAAGTGGAGAAATTATCTTGGAACTGGTTAAGTTCTCACACAACCTCCTGAGGTGTCTGTCGCGTCAGTGTCAATGAACATTTATTGGAATTTTAAACAGATATCGATTTTTTGGAGATACTTATGGTCAATGATTATAATTAAGTACCGTTATTGGAATGTTTGTTGGTGAGGGAAATTCCAAAAATTTCGCACAAAATATAAGGGCTACAAGAAAAAGGACAACATTTTAAAATAATTGAAAAATGAAATATGATTTTGAAACAAAGAAAGGAAATTTTGAAAAAATTACAGAAAAACATATCCTAAGTTCGGCCCGGCAGCATCTTGGGAACTCACCTTCATGGATTCTGCTAAACATTTTTTTCAAATAAACTTTGTTCAAGGGCATACGTGCAGCTTCTTAGGGCAATAGAAGACAAATCGGGAACTCGGCTATACAAACTATATCAGGTTATTGACCCTTTTATATCGTACTTCGAACGGTTGTTGGAAGTCGTTACATAACAATACGGTCAAAACTTCAGCCAAATCGGACAACAATTGCACCTTCCAGGGGTTCAAGATGTCAAATAGGCTGATCGGTTCATAGGGGAGCTACATCTATCTCTTATACAAGAATAAAATTGTTGCGCTTTGTTTGTTTGTTAGCCTGTTTGTCTGTTCCGTATAGACTCAAAAAGTTTTCACAAAGATAGAGTCGTAGTCCCCGGTGAAATTTGGATAATAAATTTTTTGGTATAAGAAGGGAGGGGGGGTGGACCCTCCCCCTTACCCCAATTTTCAAAAACGTCAGATATCGAAGAATGGTGCACCGATTTAAGCACCGAAATTTCGTATACCACCTTATGGTGTCCCAAAAACGCAAAATAGGTATAAAACTTTGGGGTCAAATAACGTGGGGGGACGCCCCATCCCAAAACCAACCCGAAGGGACATGTTTACCGATCGGGCCAGTATGGATATCAAATGAATGGTATTTAAAAGTGGAGTGGGAACTTGGCATAAAAATGGCAACCTAAGTGTCGGGAGGGTCCCCCACCCCCAAAAACACCACCCAAGAGGAAACTTTTAAAATGTAATTTATTTTAAAGTAGAATACACCCCTGAAATAAAAATTTATTCCTTGGTGTCTGAGGGCCTTCGACACACCCCCCCCCCCCCCCCGAAAAAAAAAAATAGCCCCCAACTGGACATATATACCGATTGCGACAATATGAGACTCAAACGAATGGTATTTGGGAGTAAAGGACGAATATGGTATTAAACATTGGTTCCAAGTACTTACGGAGCCGTCCCGGGCCCAAAACTGCCCCAAAAGTTACGCCCAAAATCAAAAGTGGACCGATGGGTACAATATGGAACTCAAAGGAAAGGTTTCTGGGATTCGAGTATAAGTATGATATTTTAAATTGGGTTAAAGTACCTAGGGAGCCGTCCTAAGCCTACAATCGCCCCAAAAGTATTGCCAAAAATCAAAGTGGACCGCTCGGGAAAATATGGGACTCAAATGAAAGGTTTTCGGGAGTAGAATATGAATATGGTATCAAAAATTTGATCAAAGTAGCTAGGGCGTTGCCCCAAGAGTACCGCCCAAAATAAAAAGTGAACCGATCGAGACAATATAGGACTCCAATGAAAGATATTCCAGAATAGAGTATGAATATGATATTTTAAATTGGATACAAGTATCTAGAGAGCCACCCCAGGTCCAAAACGGTTCCAAAAGTAGTGCCCAAAATCAAAATTGGACCAATCGGTACAATATGGTATTCCAATGAAAGGTATTCGGGAATAGAGTATGAATATGATATTTTTATATTGGGTCCAAGTACCTAGGGAGCCGTCCTAAGTCCAAAATTGACCCAAAAGTACTCATGAAAAAAAAAAATAAAGTGGACCGAACGGGACAATATGGGACCCAAATGAAAAGTTTTCGGAAGCAGAATAAGAAAATGGTGCCAAAAATTGGATCCAAGTACCGAAGCTGTCGTCCCAAGAGTACCACCCAAAATAAAAAGTGGACAGATTGTCATAATATAGGACTCCAATGAAAGATATTCCGGAGTAGATATATGATATAAAAATTCCAAGTGGACCGATCGGGACAATATGGGACTCAAATGAAAGGTATTTGGAAGTAGAAAACGAATATGATGTCAAAAATTGCATCCAAGTGCCTAAAGTGCCCCCCAAGCCCAAAACCGCACACAAGGTACCGCCCAAAATCAAATGTGGACCAATCATGACAATATGGAACTCCAATCAAAGATAATCGAGAGTAGTGTACAAATATGATTGTAGAATATAAACAAGTAAAAGCTTGATTAGTTCGGCCGGGCAGAATCTTGGAAACCCACCACCATGGAATTTGCTAAAAATTAATAAAAATTTTATTCTACATAGCAAACTTCTGTCAAACCAGCAACAATTAAAGCTTCTTGCAACCGAGCAAGGACGATGAGAACGGTTTACAAGGGAGCTATAAAAGGTTATACCGCACTTAGTACAATTGCTGGGAGTAATAATGGAAAATTTCAGCCAAATCGGACAGACATTGCGGCTTGTATAGGCTCAGGAAGTCAAATCGGGCGATCGGTTTATATGGGAGCTATATCAGGTTATAGACCGATATGTTCCGTACTACGTGCAAATTTCAGGCAAAGCGGACAAAAATTGCGGCTTCCAGGGGCTCAAGAAGTCAAATCAGGAGATCGGTTTATAAGGGAGCTATATCTAAACTGAACTTATAAGGCCCATTTGCAATCCCCAACGATCTACATCGATATTAAGTATCTGTGCGGACACTCCTTGCCGAAATTTGGGACGTCGACGTCTTTCCTCAATTTGGCCCAGATCGGTTCTGATTTGGGTATAGCTGTCATATAGACCGAACTCTCCATTTAAGGCTTTGGGCCCATAAAAGGCGCATTTATTGTCCGATTTTCCCGAAATTTGGAACAGTGTTTTTTTGGGCCCATAAAAGGTGCATTTATTGTCCGGACAGGTAGTTGTGTAGGAACCCTCGACATCTTTCTGCAATTTAGCACAGATTGGTCCAGATTTGAATATGGCTGACATATAGACCGATATCTCGATTTAAGACCTTGGGCCCTTAAAAGGCGCGTTTATTGTCCGATTTCGCCGAAATTTGGGACAGTGAGTTGTGTTAGTCCCATCAACATCTTTCTGCAATTTGGCCAAGATCGGTGCAGATTTGGATATAGGTGACATATAGACCGTTCATTCGATTTAAGATCTTGGGCGCCTTAAAGGCTCATTGTCCGATTTCACCGAAATTTGGGACAGTGGGTTGTGTTCGGCCCTTCAACACCCTTCGCCAATTTGGGACAGTAGTTGTGTTAGGCCCTTCGATATCTTTCTGCAATTTGGTCCAGATCTGTCCAGATTTGGATATAGCTGTCATATAGAACGATCTCTCGATTTAAAGTCTTGGCTCCATAAAAGCCGCATTTATTGCCCGATTTCGCCGAAATTTGGGAACGTGAGTTGTGTTAGGCCCCTCGATATCTTTCTGCAATTTGGTCCAGATCGATTCGGATTTGGATCTAGCTGCCGATTTCTCGATTTAAGGTTTTGGGCCATGAAAAGCGCATTTATTGTCCGTTTTCGTTGAAATTTGGAACAGTTGATCATGTTAGGCTCCTCGACATCTATCTGCAACTTGGCCCAGATCGGTTCGGATTTGGATGTAGGTGCCATATAGACCGATTTCTCGATTTAAAGTTTTGGTCCCATGGAAAGCGCATTTATTGCCCAATGTCTCCGAAATTTGGGACAGTTAGTTGTGTTACATTTTTCTGCAAGTTGGATTAGATCGGTTCAGATTTGGATATTGCAGTCATATAGACCGATCCCTCGATTTAATACCTTGGGCCCATAAAAGGCACATTTATTGTCCGATTTCGCCAAACTTTGCGACAATGTGTTGTGTTAGGCCCTTCGACATCTCTCTTCAACCTGGCCCAGATCGGTTCTGATTTGGGTATAGTTGCTATATAGACCGATCTCTCGATTTAAGACCTTGGGCCCCTAAATGACGCTTTTATTGTTCGTTTTCGCCCAAATTTGGGACAATGAGTTGTGTTCCGCCCCTCGACATCTCTCTGCAATTTGGTCCAGATCGGTCCAGATTTGGATATAGCTGACATATAGACCGACTTCTCGATTTAAGACCTTGGGCCCCTAAATGACGCTTTTATTGTCCGTTTTCGCCCAAATTTGGGACAATGAGTTCTGTGAGGCCCTTCGACATCTCTCTTCAATTTGGCCCACATCGGTTCTGATTTGGGTATAGTTGCTATATAGACCGATCTCTCGATTTAAGGTTTTGGGGCCATAAAAGGCACATTTATTGCCCGATTTCGCCGAATTTTTTTTTGGAATGTAAGTTGTGTTAGGCCCCTCGACATCTTTCTAAAATGTGGCCCAGATCGGCTCAGATTTGAATATAGCTGCCATAAAGACCGATCTCTCGATTTAAAGTCTTGGCCCCATAAAAGGCGCATTCATTATCCGATCCGGACCATACTTCGATATAGCTGCTATGGGGGCATAAACTATGCATTCTTCACCGGCTTATGACGAAAGGTGGTTCACATTTATACCCAAGGTGTTGGGTATCCAAAATTTGCCTTTTTACTTGCTTTTTCAGAAAAAAATTTTTCAGAAAAATTCTTTAGGGAAAATTCTGTCTTCCATGTTTTGCCTATGAGCTTTTTTTTCAAATGGCATTCCATATTAAATGCCCTCCATATAATGACCTTTCTTGTGGTATCCATTTTATGGCAGACCCTCATTATTTAATTTTATTTATGTATCTGTCAACAGATATGATTTCATTTCAATTTTACTCCACAAAAGGCCATGACGTTTTTTGTTGAGAAAAAATCCCTTCATCAGTTGTCAAAAGTTTTTTTTTTAATGCCCTCCCATATACCAGAAATAGTTGCAATTTATTAATTTGAATTTGTTGTTGTACAACTTGACATATATGACAGTGTATCCTATCAACTTGAGTATCAATCATGTAAAACGTAGAAAAAACAAAAACACAATCGCTGGAGAAGGTCATACCCACATGTTATGAATCTATATGGAATATTTCGATACTATTTACTTACTAGGAATAATAATTTGTTTAAAATCTATTAGAAATGTACCAAATTTCCTGTGGGACTACTGACTGACTATTTTTGTTTATTCTTCATTTGCCCTATTGTCCCCAACACAGCAAATATTATTCTTAAAATTTTTAAATCCGCCTTTAAACCAATTCGACATATCACCATGGCTAGATGTTTGTGTTTTTTTTGGTCTCTGCTGTCAACTGCCTAAAAATCATTTAGTCAAGTGACTAAGACACTTGATGGGCTGTTTGTTGTGGCCCAAAGCTCATTCCTTTGGTGGTCTATTCAATTACACCAAAAAAAAAAAAGAAGAAACAAAAAAAAAACTCACGCATAATTTTATTATGAAATTGATATCATTCATATTCATAGAAAAATCTCAGTCCAACAAACCCACTCAGGCTTAACACCACTACCATGGAATTCAAGCCCAGAAAATGCCATGGAAAACGTAGACATTTCTCATATATTCATAGGCACGTTGGCGTTGCAGGTTGGCAACGAGAGAGAGAGAGAGAGAGCGAGAGATTTGTGATTACCATGAATCCCACCAAAAACTTATAACAATGATTGATTGATGGACAAGGTCTTTTAAATTTTAATGGCTGAGCGCTTAGCTCTGCAACCACTTCCCAGAGCCAGGGAGGAATGTCTGCGAAAAGCGTTGTTGACTTGGTGATTGACAACGCCCGTAAAGAAATAGAAATTTTTGTTATTTTAAAGATTTTAGCCCAAACTACAGCCGCATGCCGACTTCAGGCTTAGGCATGTCTTGAATGCGTCTTAACCATGTGATGGTGCTAAAGTCAAGTAGCTGGAGAATACAACTGAAAGTAGTCCTTAGGGGTTGAGTGTGAATTTATCTTTATAACCGCTCATTAGAGGTTTTCAAGGTTTCCCTCAATGACTTCAGCTTGCTTTGAGGGGGTTTTGGCAAACATATCCATTAGGTCCAAGTCGGTGTTTTTGGTTTTCTTGTTTTGAAAATTGTCATCATTAAAATGATTATTAATTATTTGCCATATTTCACCAGGCGGCATAATGCCGAGTTGAGTGGCGTCAACGCCACTGTTCTTTTTTTTACGATAATCATCAAGCAGCAAAGCGATAAAATGCCATCTGAGTCCACACATACTTTCACACACAGACACGCACATGGCCTATGTGTGCCTTTTAGCCTTAGCCCACCATCGTACAGGGCTGAAACGGAACAAAACCAAATGATTTTGCCCTGATTAATGACTTCAAATATTTGTTAATCTACCACCGGATTATAACGTACGCGGCAATACCTTAAGCCTGCTGTGGTATGGTGCGATACGTTGCGATATTTTGCGATAACCATATAGTACATGTAACTTGTTGTTGTTGTTGTTGTTGTTGTCGCTGTGGTTAACATATATGCCCTGCCTATTGGTATGGTTCCATTTGGTGCTCGGGACTCTTGGGGGCACCATATGAAAGGAATCGCCATAAAAACGAAAATGATGCATTTTTTTAGGCCTTTGGCTTTAATAAACACGAGCCGCAACAGACATGCAATTGTTATTAGCCAATGATGCAGGATTGCCAAAGTTCTCAAGAACATTTTGTCAACATTTTATTTAAAAAAAAAAATTTCTCAACATGCAATTGTCAACAAATACATCCTATATGGTTGGTGTTATAGGGGTGGGGTGGCCCCATAGACACTTGTTTCCAAATATTGATATCAAATTCGTGCTTTTCTCCCAAATATCTTTCATTTGATCCCATATTGCTATTGCCGTAAATTTGTCCTTCTTGATGGGTGTGTTTGGGAGGGGTGGCTCCAAAACACTTGGCCCCACATTTGGATATCAGATTCGTATTCTATACTCAAATACCTTTTTTTAAGCCCCATATTACAATGGTCAGTAAATAAGTCCTGTTTGGGGTAGGGGTGGACCCCTAGAAAGTTGGTCCCTCATTTGGATATCTGATTCGTATTCTACTCGCAAATACCTTTCATTTGAGTCCCATATTGCCATGGTCGGTAAATATGTCCGATTTAGGGGTGTTTGGGGGGTTACCCCAACCCCCAAACACTTGGTCCGACAATTGGATATCAGATACGTTTTCTTATCCTTAATACCTTTCATTTGAGTCCCATATTGTCGTGATTGGTCTAAATATATATTTGGTAGGTTTTGGGGTTGGGGCGGTCTCCTAAGTGCCCCATCCGAAATTTGTGTAGCAAATTTTTATTTCTAGGTTACTATAAAAGAGCGCACTAAATTTCAGTCAAATCGCACCACCCAGCAACGAGATCTGGCGTTTCTGAAAATTAGGGCAAGGGGGAAGGTCCGCCCCCCTTCAGATATCAAAAAATGTAGTACCCTATTTTTGCCGCGTGATCATTATGGACTATGAGTAAAAATTTCATGAAAATCGGTTCAGTCGCTTATGAGTCTATAAGGAACACACAAACCGACAAACAAACACAAAGTGATTTATATATATACATACATATATATATGTATAACTAGTTTGACAGGACCTGCTCCGATGCGCCTTCTTTAACTCTCTTATTTTATATGAGCTCAATACTGTAAGTCCTGTTTGGGGGTTCGGCCTTTCAGATATTTCGACCCAATGTGGATTTCACATACATGCTCTACTCCTAAATACCTTTCATTTGAGCCATATATTGTTATGGTTGGTAAATATGTCCTGATTGGGGGTACTTTTGGGGTTGAGTTGGACCCCCATATATCAGATTCGTGCTTTAGCCTCAAGTACCTTTCATTTGAACCCCGTATTGCCATTATTGGCTTATATTTCCATTTGGCGGCCTTTTGTAGAGTGGGGCGGCCACCCACGCACTTTGCCGTGAAAAAATATTAGCATCGTGCTCTGCTCTCAAATTTCTTTTACTTGAAAGGGGGGAAGTTAATGGGGTGAGACGACTTCCAAACACTTGGTCTCAAGATTGGATATAAAATTCGTTTTCTACTCTCAAATACCTATTATTTAAAGGGTCCCCTCAGAGAACAAGAAATAAATTTTTATGTCAGATTTGTACTCTACTTATAAATACCTTTCATTTTATACCCATATTGCCCAAAGCGGAAAAAGTGTCCTGTTTTGTGTGTTTTTGGTGGTTGGGGACCCTCCCAACACTTATGGTCACATTTTAATGCCAAGTTCGTACTTTACTCTAAAATACCTTTCATTTGATACCCATATTGTCCAGTCGGTAAACATGTCCGTTCGGGTGGGTTTTGTGATAAGGCGTCCCCCCAGGATATTTGACCCAAAAATTTTATACTAATTTTGTGTTGGTGGTGTAGGTGGCATGCAAAATTTGGTTTTTGAAAATGGGCTCCGCTCGTCTCAGGGTAGTAACTTTAAAATATATATAAAAGTATACTCTCTTCGTTCGTCTTGTTGTTTCCATTCAGATCCAATCGTAAAGAGCCAGTAGAGGGCGCTAAAGTAAATGTTATTGTTACGTGCTTGATCATGATATGGTAGTTGTCTTTAAATGGCTAGGATGTCACACCTATTGAGTGTTCTTGATGTAGTCTTTTTTTAATCAAATCAAATATCAATTTTTAACGATTTTCCGATTTTGACAACTAATTTGCCAGGCTATATATTTGGTAGCCACCTTTGCGGAGATTTGTACATGACTACCTATACCACTGAACGCCTGGTTTCGAAATATTGCGTAGACATGGGAATAAATTTTGTGATGGTTATCCCCAAAAGCCAAAAGTGTGGGAATGACCATGTAATACTTTTTAACAAAAAAGTATTGCTCAGCGGCAAGTCGTCTAGATTTGCCTAGAATAAAAAGCTCCCGTATCGATAAACTAAAATTTAAGTCAGAAAATCTAATATGTGAGATATATAGCTGCTGTTACTGTGGTGGCTTATGACACCGAACGAACCGTCATAAGTTTTGGAGCAAGGCGGCCTACATTGTCCATTGCAACTAAATTAATTAAGTTGCAAAGTATCCTGTTGGGTTCATATGATTGATCGACTGTTTTAGAGTGAGGTGGTCCCCTACCAGAATAAAGATATCAGATTCGCAGGCCACAACCCTATATAATATAGCCTTACTCCACTCAAAAATATCTATTGCTTGGTCCCCCATTGTCTTATAGGTCAACTAACGTATTTAACGAGCTTTTAGAAGGTATAGCGCTACCTGGATAGCTAGACACAACTTTTAATGTCATACTCTTAATCTACTCCCAAATTCCTTTAATTTGAATCCCACATAACCATATTTGGCAAAAATGCGCATTTGGGGGACGACCACCATAATTTACTCCCGAACATTTTTCATTTGAGTCTCATATTGATATGTGCGTCTAACTTGTCTGTTTGGTGGACTTTGGGGAATTTTTAATACCATATTCGTATTCTTATCTCCAATACCTTTTATTTGATACCCAGATTGTCCCGATCGGTCAACTTTTGGTTTTGGGTGGGGTAACGAGGGAGGGTCCGCCCCCCTTCCAATATCAAAAAAATTTATAGCCTATGCCTTCTTCCTGACCATTTTCGTAATCTACTCCCGAATACCTTTCATTCGAGTCCCATATTGTCATTATCGTCCAATAAGCCTATTTTAAGGAGTTTTGGGGTCGGGGCGGCCCCCCAATTACCTCGACCCTGGATTTTCAATATGAAATTCGTACTCTACTCTTAAATACCTTTCATTTAAGTCCCATATTTTTCCGATCGGTCCACTTATTTTTGGGTCGGGGGAGGGGGAGGGTCCGCCCCCCCCCCCCATCCCATACCAAAAACTGATACAACCTATTGCTCCTTCTAGACCATATTCATAATCTACTCCCGAATAGCTTTCAATGGAGTCCCATATTATCATTATCCCTAGATAACGGCTCTTGCTCTTGCTCCGTATGCCCAGGTTCGAATCTTGGCCGGGCTCCGCTGAATTACCGGGAAATAACTCGATAAATGCGATCCATGGTGGAAGGTGTATAAGATTCGGCCGGCCGAACTTAGCACGCTTTTACTTGTTTTGTTTTATTTTATAAAGATTTTTTTGACTTAAGCCGTTTTATACTTTAACAGTGTGCAACATGGCAACTCTGTTAAAGCGATTAATAAGCTGCTCCTTTATGACCCACAATAAATTATTAATAACGCTTTAAAGAGCTTTTATTTGTTGACTGTGAATGCGTTTGAGAGTGCCCTACGATGTGGTTTATATATGGTGCCCTCTCTCCTTCTCTCACACTCTCGTTAAGTTCCTTATTGTGCGTTTGCATGCAGTAAACGTATAAAAAGGATTAATAGGTTACCGTTTAAGCCAAACAGCATTGAGGTCTAAAAAATAAAACAAACAAAGGAAAGAACATCCAAAACGACAACATCTACAACGACTAAATGCATAAAAATTACACAATAAATAAAATGCATGCGACTATAAATAAGAAAATCATAAGCCAAATGAAATTGAAATTAAAAAATCGTCAAGACTGTAGCTCGCAAGCCAAGACCCCTTCCCACGTTTAAGGTCCTTGCAGTTGGGGTTCGTAGATAGACAGACAGAATCTACCAAGTTCAGAGCTTTGCATAGTGATGCAAATACACGTTGGATTGGCCTCTGATGATGGCAGTCATTTAGCAGTTAAACAAACATGGCAATGTGCAAAACAGAAAAAAGTGCATAACAGTGGTTACCTGGAACCTGGCAACGGTTCCAGCTTCATATCCAGTCTCACAGTTGCACAGTAAGGTATCGCCATGACTTTGGCGCCGTCAACATTATTTATCCCATTTTTTTCCTTGTATGCATGTGTATTTGAGGATTTGTGGGTATGGAAGCAGTTTTATAATTCCATCATCGAAAAAAGCCTTTACGGGCTACAAGGAACCTGCTGTGCTGCTGTTTTTTAAAGTTGAATTTATGACGCTGACAAGAAGGCCGTAGAGGGAGAGAAAGAGAGAGAGAGCGCGTTATAGGATAGTCGAGAACAAACATTGTTAAATTTCAATTTTTAGATTAATGTGTTGCAAATCTTGTGAGCAAATGGCATGCCACAAAAGGGTTATTGAAGGCTAAGCAACAAAAAAGCTGATGGAGTGTGGAAATAGCAAAATTTTATACAAACAAACTTTGGCAAAACTTCCGAGAGAAGTAAAATTTTGGAAAATGTTCTAAAGTAATGGCCAGGAACTAGAAAGGAAGATGCTTTCTAGTTCCTACTCTTGAACCATTCAGATCGCTTTAAAAAGCCCAAGAATTTGCGAATGTTCACATCCGCTAAATCAGACTGGATCTCAAAGAAATGAGAACCTAAAGTGAAACTTCTTCTGACTGTCAGTGCGGGACACACACAGAAAGTGTTCCATAGTCTCTTCTTCTTCGATGTCTTTACAGCTTCTGCAAAAGTCGTTGCTGGCAACCTTCAATCTGTCGGCATATTTTCCGTGACAGCAAAGCGGTAGACCTCTTCGAGTCTAGATTAGACCGCTAAATCAGACTGGTTCTTAAAGAAATGAGAACCTAAAGTGGAACCGTTTTCTGACTGCTAGTGCGGGACACACACACAGAAGGTGTTCTATAGTCTCTTCTTCTTCGATGTCCTTACAGCTTCTGCAAAAGTCGTTGCTGGCAACCTTTAGTCTGTCAACATGTTTTCCGATTAGGCAGTGACTTGTCCTGACGGGCTGAGACGTCTGTTCTAGCCAGTGACAGCAAAGCGGTAGACCTCTTCGAGTCTAGATTAGACCGCTAAATCAGACTGGTTCTTAAAGAAATGAGAACCTAAAGTGGAACCGTTTTCTGACTGCTAGTGCGGGACACACACACAGAAGGTGTTCTATAGTCTCTTCTTCTTCGATGTCCTTACAGCTTCTGCAAAAGTCGTTGCTGGCAACCTTTAGTCTGTCAGCATGTTTTTGATTAGACAGTGACCTGTCATAACGAACACAATGACTGAGACGTCTGTTCTAGCCAGTGACAGCAAAGCGGTAGATCTCTTTAAGTCTAGATTAGGCCACATAGTTTTGGAATATTCACAGCCCGCTCTTTGTGACCATCTATCATTCGTTGTCCTTCGGGCCTGGTTCTGAAAACTAAGCTTACATGTCGCTAGAGACATATTCACAGATTCCAGTATCCCTGGAATGTGTAGGGTAGTTTCTTGTCTCGCAAGCTTGTTCGCTTTACAATCTGGGATAACTCTGTGGCCCGACACCCAGAACACGTGAATTTTTAACTGTTGAGCCATCTCATTGAGAGATCTCTCGCAGTTCGAGGGCGGTTTTTGTGCTCTGAAATACGTTCTACAGGGATTTAATGGCTGCCTGCCTATCTGAGATGGTATTTATGCCAATCGTCGTTATGGCATTATATCTTAGCCATTTCGCCATTTCCTTTATCGCAAGAATCTCCGCTTGATACATACTGAAGTGGTCGGGTAACCTTTTCGATATGAACCGTTCTAGATCTTTACCTTTTGTGCCATCCGTATAGAAGTCTATGTAACTTCTATTTCCAGGGATATCGTAATTCCAATCGGTTCTATCAGAAATAGTGGTACAGTACTTTTTATCCAAATGCAGCTCAGGTAGGGTAGGGTAATCCACACTGCCTGAAACATCGGATATTGAATCACCCCGTAGCCCACCTGGTCGTCTAGTTTGGAATTTTCCGTATAGAAGTCTATGTAACTACTGTTACCAGGCCATTACTTTAGAACCTGAACCTGTCCAATAGGTTCTATCAGGAATAGTTGTAAAGTACTTTTTATCAAAAAGCGGCTCAGGTAGGGTGTAATCCACACTGCCCGGAACATCGGATATTGAAGCATAACACAGTGTCCGTAGCCGCCACATGACCAATGAGAAAGCTTCCTTAACCTCACGCCATTGATCGCTGCAGTTTGTCTAGCCACAATGTCCAGAGGCATAAGATGTAGCATTGAATTCAGTGCATCAGATGGTGTCGTCCTCAGTTCGACTGTGATGCACAAACAAGCCATCCTTTGGATCCGGTTAAATATTGATCAGTAGGTGGACTTTTGAAGCACCGTCCACCAGACCACATCACCATATAGCATTATAGGTCTGACAACTGCATTATATAGGCAATGCATGACACGCGGTCGAAACCGCCAACGTTTGCCAATGGCTCTCTTGCAGGTGTACAGGGCAGGTGTACAGGGCAAGTGTATAGGGCAAGAGTTGCCTTTCTTGCTCTTTCCAAAATGTTGGAGTTCAATTTCCTGTCCAGTAAAATACCCAGGTATTTAGCGCTTTCTGTAAATTGAACATTCTCCCCTTCCTAGAACTATTTCTGTCTTGCCATCCTTTGGATCCGGTTAAGTATTGAGGAATAGGTGGACTTTTGAAGCGCCGTCCACCAGACCACAACACCATATAGCATTATAGGTCTGACAACTTCAGTATATAGGCAATGCATGACACGCGGTCTAAACCCCCTACTTTTTCCAATGGCTCTCTTGCAGGTATATAGGGCAAGAGTTGCCTTTCTTGCCCTTTCCAAAATGTTGGATTTGAAGTTAAATTTCCTGTCCAAGAAAACACCCAGGTGTTTTGCGCTTTCTGTAAATGGAACATTCTCTCCTTCCAAAGAGACAGGTGCCACCCCACCGTAGGATGGGGGTATACTAATTTCGTTATTCTGTTTGTAACATCTTGAAATGTTCGTCTCTGACCCCATGAAGTATATATAGTCTTGGTCGTTCCGAT